>NW_026116121.1:0-24989 GCF_001640805.2 Lates calcarifer
ATTTTGGTGAGTACTTTGTGACATCACAATTGTATGTGGTCAGTACTTTGTGACATCACACATAGTTTTGGTCAGTATTTTTGACATCACAATTGTATGTAGTCAGTAATTTGTGACATCACACATAGTTTTGGACAGTACTTGTGACATCACAATTGTATGGGGTCAGTACTTTGTGACATCACACATAGTTTTAGTAAGTACTTTGTGACATCACAATTTTATGTGGTCAGTACTTTGTGACATCACACATAGTTGTGGTCAGTACTTTGTGACATCACACATAGTTGTGGCCAGTATTTGTGACATCACACATAGTTTTGGTGAGTACTTTGTGATATCACAATTGTATGGGGTCAGTACTTTGTTACATCACACGTAGTTTTTTCAGTGCTTGGTGACATCACACATAGTTTTGGTGAGTACTTTGTGACATCACAATTGTATGTAGTCACTACTTTGTGACATCACACAAAGTTGTGGCCAGTACTTTTTGACATCACACATAGTTTTGGTCAGTACTTTGTGACATCACAATTGTATGTGGTCAGTACTTTGTGACATCACACATAGTTGTGGCCAGTACTTTGTGACATCACACATAGTTGTGGTCAGTACTTTGTGACATCACACAGTGTGACATCACACATAGTTGTGGCCAGTACTTTGTGACATCACACATAGTGTGGTCAGTACTTTGTGACATCACACATAGTTCTGGACAGTACTTTGTGACATCACAATTGTATGGGTCAGTACTTTGTGACGTCACATAGTTTTAGTAAGTACTTTGTGACGTCACATAGTTTTAGTAAGTACTTTGTGACATCACACATAGTTGTGGCCAGTACTTTGTGACATCACACTTAGTTGTGGACAGTACTTTCTGGATCACAATCATATGTGGTCAGTACTTTGTGACATCACAATTGTATGTGGTCAGTTCTTTGTGACATCACAGTTGTGGTCAATATTTTGTGACATCACAATTGTATGTGGTCAGTACTTTGTGACATCACACATAGTTGTGGCCATTACTTTGTGACATCACACATAGTTTTGGTGAGTACTTTGTGACATCACAATTGTATGTAGTCAGTACTTTGTGACATCACAACATAGTTGTGGCCAGTATTTTGTGACATCACAATTGTATGGGGCCAGTACTTTGTGACATCACACATAGTTTGGTTAGTACTTTGTGACATCACACATAATTTTGGTGAGTACTTTGTGACATCACAATTGTATGGTCAGTACTTTGTGACATCACACATAGTTTTGGTCAGTATTTTATGACATCACAATTGTATGGGGTCAGTACTTGTGACATCACAATTGTATGTGGTCAGTACTTTGTGACATCACACATAGTTTTGGTGAGTACTTTATGACATCACAATTGTTTGTAGTCAGTACGTTGTGACATCACACATAGTTGTGGCCAGTACTTTGTGACATCACACATAGTTTTGGTCAGTACTTTGTGAAATCACAATTGTATGTAGTCAGTACTTTGTGACATCACAACATAGTTGTGGTCAGTACTTTGTGACATCACAATCATATGTGGTCAGTACTTTGTGACATCACAATTGTATGTGGTCAGTTCTTTGTGACATCACAGTTGTGGTCAATATTTTGTGACATCACAATTGTATGTGGTCAGTACTTTGTGACATCACACATAGTTGTGGCCATTACTTTGTGGACATCACACATAGTTTTGGTGAGTACTTTGTGACATCACAATTGTATGTAGTCAGTACTTTGTGACATCACAACATAGTTGTGGCCAGTATTTTGTGACATCACAATTGTATGGGGCAGTACTTTGTGACATCACACATAGTTTTGGTTAGTACTTTGTGACATCACACATAGTTTTGGTGAGTACTTTATGACATCACAATTGTTTGTAGTCAGTACGTTGTGACATCACATAATTTGGTGAGTACTTTGTGACATCACAATTGTATGGGGTCAGTACTTTGTGACATCACACATAGTTTTAGTATACTTTGTGACATCACACATAGTTTTTGGAGTACTTTATGACATCACAATTGTATGTAGTCAGTACTTTGTGACATCACACATAGTTCTGGACAGTACTTTGTGACATCACAATTGTATGGGGTCAGTACTTTGTGACGTCACATAGTTTTAGTAAGTACTTTGTGACATCACAATTTTATGTGGTCAGTACTTGTGACATCACACATAGTTGTGGTCAGTACTTTGTGACATCACACAATAGTTGTGGCCAGTACTTTGTGACATCACAATTGTATGTGGTCAGTTCTTTGTGACATCACAGTTGTGGTCAATATTTTGTGACATCACAATTGTATGTTCAGTACTTTGTGACATCATAGTTGTGGCCACATCACAATTGTATGGGCCAGTACTTTGTGACATCACACATAGTTTTGGTTAGTACTTTGTGACATCACACATAATTTTGGTTGAGTACTTTGTGACGTCACAATTGTTTGGTCAGTACTTTGTGACATCACACATAGTTTTGGTCAGTATTTTATGACATCACAATTGTATGTAGTCAGTAATTTGTGACATCACACATAGTTTTGGACAGTACTTTGTGACATCACAATTGTATGGGTCAGTACTTTGTGACATCACACATAGTTGTGGCCAGTACTTTGTGACATCACACAATTTTGGTGAGTACTTTGTGACATCACAATTGTATGTGGTCAGTATTTGTGACATCACACATAGTTTTGGTGAGTACTTTATGACATCACAATTGTATGTAGTCAGTACTTTGTGACATCACACATAGTTCTGGACAGTACTTTGTGACATCACAATTGTATGGGGTCAGTACTTTGTGACGTCACATAGTTTTAGTAAGTACTTTGTGACATCACAATTTTATGTGGTCAGTACTTTGTGACATCACCAATGTCATGATAGGGATACAGTACTTGTACTTTGTGACATCACACGTAGTTTTTTCAGTGCTTGGTGACATCACACATAGCTGTGGCTGATACTTTGTGACATCACACATAATTTTGTTGAGTACTTTGTGACATCACAATTGTATGTGGTCAGTACTTTGTGACATCACACTTAGTTGTGGACAGTACTTTCTGGGATCACAATCATATGTGGTCAGTACTTTGTGACATCACAATTGTATGTGGTCAGTTCTTTGTGACATCACAGTTGTGGTCAATATTTTGTGACATCACAATTGTATGTGGTCAGTACTTTGTGACATCACACATAGTTGTGGCCATTACTTTGTGACATCACACATAGTTTTGGTGTGAGTACTTTGTGACATCACAATTGTATGTAGTCAGTACTTGTGACATCACAACATAGTTGTGGCCAGTATTTTGTGACATCACAATTGTATGGGGCCAGTACTTTGTGACATCACACATAGTTTTGGTTAGTACTTTGTGACATCACACATAATTTTGGTGAGTACTTTGTGACATCACAATTGTATGTGGTCAGTACTTTGTGACATCTGTGACGGATGGAGGAGATCCTTCCCAGTCCTGGTGCTGCCTGTTGAGGATCATCAGGCTGGATGGCTGGCACCTGGCGAGGTGTGGGTGTGGACATTAGGCCTGATCAGAAGTACTCTGCTGTGGGGGCAGGCAGTCTCTCTCTGCAGTTTGTTCTGCTTGGATCTCCAGCACATCGCGTGGGGATTGTTTGGGGCCTGGTTTTCTTTGTTTAGTGGATTATGTTGGTTTGACTCTAGGTTTTCGCATCCACATACTCATACACACACCCTCAGCCACCTCACTTACAGACACGCATCCATAATACATTACTGATTACTGATTCCTTTTTCTTGAGTTCTTTAATAAATTTCTTTGTTTAAAAGTTATGCCTGGTGTGGTCTCCACCTTTTTGTCTGGTTCCCTGATTATGGAACGTGACAAAATCACACATAGTTTTGGTCAGTATTTTATGACATCACAATTGTATGTAGTCAGTAATTTGTGACATCACACATAGTTTTGGACAGTACTTTGTGACATCACAATTTATGTGGTCAGTACTTTGTGACATCACACATAGTTGTGGTCAGTACTTTGTGACATCACACATAGTTGTGGCCAGTATTTTGTGACATCACACATAGTTTTGGTGAGTACTTTGTGACATCACAATTGTATGGGGTCAGTACTTTGTGACATCACACGTAGTTTTTTCAGTGCTTGGTGACATCACACATAGCTGTGGCTGTTACTTTGTGACATCACACTTAGTTTTGAACAGTACTTGTGACATCACACTTAGTTGTGGTCAGTACTTTGTGACATCACAATTGTATGGGGCCAGTTCTTTGTGACATCACACATAGTTTTAGTGAGTACTTTGTGACATCACACATAGTTGTGGCCAGTACTTTGTGACATCACACTTAGTTGTGGACAGTACTTTGTTACATCACAATTGTATGGGGTCAGTACTTTGTGACATCACACATAGTTTTGGTCAGTGCTTTTTTACATCACATATAGCTGTGGATGTTACTTTGTGACATCACACATAGTTTTGATGAGTACTTTGTGACATCACAATCATATGTGGTCAGTACTTTGTGACATCACAATTGTATGTGGTCAGTACTTTGTGACATCACAATTAGTTGTGGCCAGTACTTTGTGACATCACACATAGTTGTGGCCAGTACTTTGTGACATCACACATAGTTGTGGCCAGTACTTTGTGACATCACACATAGTTGTGGCCAGTACTTTGTGACATCACACATAGTTGTGGCCAGTACTTTGTGACATCACACATAGTTTTGGTGAGTACTTTGTGACATCACAATTATATGTAGTCAGTACTTTGTGACATCACAACATAGTTGTGGTCAGTACTTTGTGACATCACAATTGTATGTGGCCAGTACTTTGTGACATCACAATTGTATGGGGTCAGTACTTTGTGACATCACACATAGTTTTAGTAAGTACTTTGTGACATCACAATTGTATGTGGTCAGTACTTTGTGACATCACACATAGTTGTGGCCAGTACTTTGTGACATCACACATAGTTTTGGTGAGTACTTTGTGACATCACAATTGTATGGGGTCAGTACTTTGTGACATCACACATAGTTTTAGTAAGTACTTTGTGACATCACAATTTTATGTGGTCAGTACTTTGTGACATCACACATAGTTGTGGCTAGTACTTTGTGACATCACACATAGTTGTGGTCAGTACTTTGTGACATCACACATAGTTTTGGTGAGTACTTTATGACATCACAATTGTTTGTAGTCAGTACGTTGTGACATCACACATAATTTTGGTGAGTACTTTGTGACATCACAATTGTATGGGGTCAGTACGTTGTGACATCACACATAGTTTTGGTGAGTACTTTGTGACATCACAATTGTATGGGGTCAGTACTTTGTGACATCACACGTAGTTTTTTTCAGTGCTTGGTGACATCACACATAGCTGTGGCTGATACTTTGTGACATCACACATAATTTTGGTGAGTACTTTGTGACATCACAATTGTATGGGGTCAGTACTTTGTGACATCACACATAGTTTTGGTGAGTACTTTATGACATCACAATTGTTGTGTCAGTACGTTGACATCACATATTGTTTGTATGTCAGTACGTTGTGACATCACACATAATTTTGGTGAGTACTTTGTGACATCACAATTGTATGGGGTCAGTACTTTGTGACATCACACGTAGTTTTTTTCAGTGCTTGGTGACATCACACATAGCTGTGGCTGATACTTTGTGACATCACACATAATTTTGGTGAGTACTTTGTGACATCACAATTGTATGGGGTCAGTACTTTGTGACATCACACATAGTTTTGGTGAGTACTTTATGACATCACAATTGTTTGTAGTCAGTACGTTGTGACATCACACATAATTTTGGTGAGTACTTTGTGACATCACAATTGTATGGGGTCAGTACGTTGTGACATCACACATAGTTTTGGTGAGTACTTTGTGACATCACAATTGTATGGGTCAGTACTTTGTGACATCACACATAGTTTTGGTGAGTACTTTATGACATCACAATTGTTTGTAGTCAGTACGTTGTGACATCACACATAATTTTGGTGAGTACTTTGTGACATCACACATAATTTTGGTGAGTACTTTGTGACATCACAATTGTATGTGGTCAGTACTTTGTGACATCTGTGACGGATGGAGGAGATCCTTCCCAGTCCTGGTGCTGCCTGTTGAGGATCATCAGGCTGGATGGCTGGCACCTGGCGAGGTGTGGGTGTGGACATTAGGCCTGATCAGAAGTACTCTGCTGTGGGGGCAGGCAGTCTCTCTCTGCAGTTTGTTCTGCTTGGATCTCCAGCACATCGCGTGGGGATTGTTTGGGGCCTGGTTTTCTTTGTTTAGTGGATTATGTTGGTTTGACTCTAGGTTTTCGCATCCACATACTCATACACACACCCTCAGCCACCTCACTTACAGACACGCATCCATAATACATTACTGATTACTGATTCCTTTTTCTTGAGTTCTTTAATAAATTTCTTTGTTTAAAAGTTATGCCTGGTGTGGTCTCCACCTTTTTGTCTGGTTCCCTGATTATGGAACGTGACAAAATCACACATAGTTTTGGTCAGTATTTTATGACATCACAATTGTATGTAGTCAGTAATTTGTGACATCACACATAGTTTTGGACAGTACTTTGTGACATCACAATTTTATGTGGTCAGTACTTTGTGACATCACACATAGTTGTGGTCAGTACTTTGTGACATCACACATAGTTGTGGCCAGTATTTTGTGACATCACACATAGTTTTGGTGAGTACTTTGTGACATCACAATTGTATGGGGTCAGTACTTTGTGACATCACACGTAGTTTTTTTCAGTGCTTGGTGACATCACACATAGCTGTGGCTGATACTTTGTGACATCACACATAATTTTGTTGAGTACTTTGTGACATCACAATTGTATGTGGTCAGTACTTTGTGACATCACACATAGTTTTGGTGAGTACTTTATGACATCACAATTGTATGTAGTCACTACTTTGTGACATCACACAAAGTTGTGGCCAGTACTTTTTGACATCACACATAGTTTTGGTCAGTACTTTGTGACATCACAATTGTATGTGGTCAGTACTTTGTGACATCACACATAGTTTTGGTGAGTACTTTATGACATCACAATTGTTTGTAGTCAGTACGTTGTGACATCACACATAATTTTGGTGAGTACTTTGTGACATCACAATTGTATGGGGTCAGTACTTTGTGACATCACACATAGTTTTAGTAAGTACTTTGTGACATCACAATTGTATGTGGTCAGTACTTTGTGACATCACACATAGTTTTGGTGAGTACTTTATGACATCACAATTGTATGTAGTCACTACTTTGTGACATCACACATAGTTGTGGTCAGTACTTTGTGACATCACACATAGTTGTGGCCAGTATTTTGTGACATCACACATAGTTTTGGTGAGTACTTTGTGACATCACAATTGTATGGGGTCAGTACTTTGTGACATCACACAAAGTTGTGGCCAGTACTTTTTGACATCACACATAGTTTTGGTCAGTACTTTGTGACATCACAATTGTATGTGGTCAGTACTTTGTGACATCACACATAGTTGTGGCCAGTACTTTGTGACATCACACATAGTTGTGGTCAGTACTTTGTGACATCACACATAGTTTTGGTGAGTACTTTGTGACATCACAATTGTTTGTAGTCAGTACGTTGTGACATCACACATAATTTTGGTGAGTACTTTGTGACTTCACAATTGTATGGGGTCAGTACTTTGTGACATCACACATAGTTTTGGTGAGTACTTTATGACATCACAATTGTATGTAGTCAGTACTTTGTGACATCACACATAGTTCTGGACAGTACTTTGTGACATCACAATTGTATGGGGTCAGTACTTTGTGACGTCACATAGTTTTAGTAAGTACTTTGTGACATCACAATTTTATGTGGTCAGTACTTTGTGACATCACACATAGTTGTGGCCATTACTTTGAGACATCACACATAGTTTTGGTGAGTACTTTGTGACATCACAATTGTATGTAGTCAGTACTTTGTGACATCACAACATAGTTGTGGCCAGTATTTTGTGACATCACAATTGTATGGGGCCAGTACTTTGTGACATCACACATAGTTTTGGTTAGTACTTTGTGACATCACACGTAGTTTTTATCAGTGCTTTGTGACATCACACATAGCTGTGGCTGTTACTTTGTGACATCACACTTAGTTTTGAACAGTACTTTGTGACATCACACTTAGTTGTGGTCAGTACTTTGTGACATCACAATTGTATGGGGCCAGTTCTTTGTGACATCACACATAGTTTTAGTGAGTACTTTGTGACATCACACATAGTTGTGGCCAGTACTTTGTGACATCACACTTAGTTGTGGACAGTACTTTGTTACATCACAATTGTATGGGGTCAGTACTTTGTGACATCACACATAGTTTTGGTCAGTGCTTTTTTACATCACATATAGCTGTGGATGTTACTTTGTGACATCACACATAGTTTTGATGAGTACTTTGTGACATCACAATCATATGTGGTCAGTACTTTGTGACATCACAATTGTATGTGGTCAGTTCTTTGTGACATCACAGTTGTGGTCAGTATTTTGTGACATCACAATTGTATGTGGTCAGTACTTTGTGACATCACAATTGTATGGGGTCAGTACATTGTGACATCACACATAGTTTTAGTAAGTACTTTGTGACATCACAATTTTATGTGGTCAGTACTTTGTGACATCACACATAGTTGTGGACAGTACTTTGTGACATCACACATAGTTGTGGCCAGTATTTTGTGACATCACACATAGTTGTGGACAGTACTTTCTGGGATCACAATCATATGTGGTCAGTACTTTGTGACATCACAATTGTATGTGGTCAGTACTTTGTGACATCACACATAGTTGTGGCCAGTACTTTGTGACATCACACATAGTTTTGGTGAGTACTTTTTGACATCACAATTGTATGGGGTCAGTACTTTGTGACATCACACGTAGTTTTTATCAGTGCTTTGTGACATCACACATAGCTGTGGCTGATACTTTGTGACATCACACATAATTTTGGTGAGTACTTTGTGACATCACAATTGTATGTGGTCAGTACTTTGTGACATCACACATAGTTTTGGTGAGTACTTTATGACATCACAATTGTATGTAGTCACTACTTTGTAACATCACACAAAGTTGTGGCCAGTACTTTTTGACATCACACATAGTTTTGGTGAGTACTTTATGACATCACAATTGTTTGTAGTCAGTACGTTGTGACATCACACATAATTTTGGTGAGTACTTTGTGACATCACAATTGTATGGGTCAGTACTTTGTGACATCACACATAGTTCTGGACAGTACTTTGTGACATCACAATTGTATGGGGTCAGTACTTTGTGACGTCACATAGTTTTAGTAAGTACTTTGTGACATCACAATTTTATGTGGTCAGTACTTTGTGACATCACACATAGTTGTGGCCATTACTTTGTGACATCACACATAGTTTTGGTGAGTACTTTGTGACATCACAACATAGTTGTGGCCAGTATTTTGTGACATCACAATTGTATGGGGCCAGTACTTTGTGACATCACACATAGTTTTGGTTAGTACTTTGTGACATCACACATAATTTTGGTGAGTACTTTGTGACGTCACAATTGTATGTGGTCAGTACTTTGTGACATCACACATAGTTTTGGACAGTACTTTGTGACATCACAATTGTATGTAGTCAGTAATTTGTGACATCACACATAGTTTTGGACAGTACTTTGTGACATCACAATTGTATGGGGTCAGTACTTTGTGTGACATCACACATAGTTTTAGTAAGTACTTTGTGACATCACACATAGTTTTGGTGAGTACTTTATGACATCACAATTGTATGTAGTCAGTACTTTGTGACATCACACATAGTTCTGGACAGTACTTTGTGACATCACAATTGTATGGGGTCAGTACTTTGTGACGTCACATAGTTTTAGTAAGTACTTTGTGACATCACAATTTTATGTGGTCAGTACTTTGTGACATCACAATTGTATGGGGTCAGTACTTTGTGACATCACACGTAGTTTTTTCAGTGCTTGGTGACATCACACATAGCTGTGGCTGATACTTTGTGACATCACACATAATTTTGTTGAGTACTTTGTGACATCACAATTGTATGTGGTCAGTACTTTGTGACATCACACTTAGTTGTGGACAGTACTTTCTGGGATCACAATCATATGTGGTCAGTACTTTGTGACATCACAATTGTATGTGGTCAGTTCTTTGTGACATCACAGTTGTGGTCAATATTTTGTGACATCACAATTGTATGTGGTCAGTACTTTGTGACATCACACATAGTTGTGGCCATTACTTTGTGACATCACACATAGTTTTGGTGAGTACTTTTTGACATCACAATTGTATGGGGTCAGTACTTTGTGACATCACACGTAGTTTTTATCAGTGCTTTGTGACATCACACATAGCTGTGGCTGATACTTTGTGACATCACACATAATTTTGGTGAGTACTTTGTGACATCACAATTGTATGTGGTCAGTACTTTGTGACATCACACATAGTTTTGGTGAGTACTTTATGACATCACAATTGTTTGTAGTCAGTACGTTGTGACATCACACATAATTTTGGTGAGTACTTTGTGACATCACAATTGTATGTGGTCAGTACTTTGTGACATCACACGTAGTTTTTTTCAGTGCTTGGTGACATCACACATAGCTGTGGCTGATACTTTGTGACATCACACATAATTTTGTTGAGTACTTTGTGACATCACAATTGTATGTGGTCAGTACTTTGTGACATCACACATAGTTTTGGTGAGTACTTTATGACATCACAATTGTATGTAGTCACTACTTTGTAACATCACACAAAGTTGTGGCCAGTACTTTTTGACATCACACATAGTTTTGGTCAGTACTTTGTGACATCACAATTGTATGTGGTCAGTACTTTGTGACATCACACATAGTTGTGGCCAGTACTTTGTGACATCACACATAGTTGTGGTCAGTACTTTGTGACATCACACATAGTTTTGGTGAGTACTTTATGACATCACAATTGTTTGTAGTCAGTACGTTGTGACATCACACATAATTTTGGTGAGTACTTTGTGACATCACAATTGTATGGGGTCAGTACTTTGTGACATCACACATAGTTTTGGTGAGTACTTTATGACATCACAATTGTATGTAGTCAGTACTTTGTGACATCACACATAGTTCTGGACAGTACTTTGTGACATCACAATTGTATGGGGTCAGTACTTTGTGACGTCACATAGTTTTAGTAAGTACTTTGTGACATCACAATTTTATGTGGTCAGTACTTTGTGACATCACACATAGTTGTGGCCATTACTTTGTGACATCACACATAGTTTTGGTGAGTACTTTGTGACATCACAATTGTATGTAGTCAGTACTTTGTGACATCACAACATAGTTGTGGCCAGTATTTTGTGACATCACAATTGTATGGGGCCAGTACTTTGTGACATCACACATAGTTTTGGTTAGTACTTTGTGACATCACACGTAGTTTTTATCAGTGCTTTGTGACATCACACATAGCTGTGGCTGATACTTTGTGACATCACACATAATTTTGGTGAGTACTTTGTGACATCACACATAGTTTTAGTAAGTACTTTGTGACATCACACATAGTTTTGGTGAGTACTTTATGACATCACAATTGTATGTAGTCAGTACTTTGTGACATCACACATAGTTCTGGACAGTACTTTGTGACATCACAATTGTATGGGGTCAGTACTTTGTGACGTCACATAGTTTTAGTAAGTACTTTGTGACGTCACATAGTTTTAGTAAGTACGTTGTGACATCACAATTTTATGTGGTCAGTACTTTGTGACATCACACATAGTTGTGGTCAGTACTTTGTGACATCACACATAGTTGTGGCCAGTACTTTGTGACATCACAATTGTATGTGGTCAGTTCTTTGTGACATCACAGTTGTATGTGGTCAGTTCTTTGTGACATCACAGTTGTGGTCAATATTTTGCGACATCACAATTGTATGTGGTCAGTACTTTGTGACATCACACATAGTTGTGGCCATTACTTTGTGACATCACACATAGTTTTGGTGAGTACTTTGTGACATCACAATTGTATGTAGTCAGTACTTTGTGACATCACAACATAGTTGTGGCCAGTATTTTGTGACATCACAATTGTATGGGGCCAGTACTTTGTGACATCACACATAGTTTTGGTTAGTACTTTGTGACATCACACATAATTTTGGTGAGTACTTTGTGACATCACAATTGTATGTGGTCAGTACTTTGTGACATCACACATAGTTTTGGTCAGTATTTTATGACATCACAATTGTATGTAGTCAGTAATTTGTGACATCACACATAGTTTTGGACAGTACTTTGTGACATCACAATTGTATGGGGTCAGTACTTTGTGACATCACACATAGTTTTAGTAAGTACTTTGTGACATCACAATTTTATGTGGTCAGTACTTTGTGACATCACACATAGTTGTGGTCAGTACTTTGTGACATCACACATAGTTGTGGCCAGTATTTTGTGACATCACACATAGTTTTGGTGAGTACTTTGTGATATCACAATTGTATGGGGTCAGTACTTTGTTACATCACACGTAGTTTTTTTCAGTGCTTGGTGACATCACACATAGTTTTGGTGAGTACTTTGTGACATCACAATTGTATGTAGTCACTACTTTGTGACATCACACAAAGTTGTGGCCAGTACTTTTTGACATCACACGTAGTTTTGGTCAGTACTTTGTGACATCACAATTGTATGTGGTCAGTACTTTGTGACATCACACATAGTTGTGGCCAGTACTTTGTGACATCACACATAGTTGTGGTCAGTACTTTGTGACATCACAATTGTATGTGGTCAGTACTTTGTGACATCACACATAGTTGTGGCCAGTACTTTGTGACATCACACATAGTTGTGGTCAGTACTTTGTGACATCACACATAGTTCTGGACAGTACTTTGTGACATCACAATTGTATGGGGTCAGTACTTTGTGACGTCACATAGTTTTAGTAAGTACTTTGTGACGTCACATAGTTTTAGTAAGTACTTTGTGACATCACACATAGTTGTGGCCAGTACTTTGTGACATCACACTTAGTTGTGGACAGTACTTTCTGGGATCACAATCATATGTGGTCAGTACTTTGTGACATCACAATTGTATGTGGTCAGTTCTTTGTGACATCACAGTTGTGGTCAATATTTTGTGACATCACAATTGTATGTGGTCAGTACTTTGTGACATCACACATAGTTGTGGCCATTACTTTGTGACATCACACATAGTTTTGGTGAGTACTTTGTGACATCACAATTGTATGTAGTCAGTACTTTGTGACATCACAACATAGTTGTGGCCAGTATTTTGTGACATCACAATTGTATGGGGCCAGTACTTTGTGACATCACACATAGTTTTGGTTAGTACTTTGTGACATCACACATAATTTTGGTGAGTACTTTGTGACATCACAATTGTATGTGGTCAGTACTTTGTGACATCACACATAGTTTTGGTCAGTATTTTATGACATCACAATTGTATGGGGTCAGTACTTTGTGACATCACAATTGTATGTGGTCAGTACTTTGTGACATCACACATAGTTTTGGTGAGTACTTTATGACATCACAATTGTTTGTAGTCAGTACGTTGTGACATCACACATAGTTGTGGCCAGTACTTTGTGACATCACACATAGTTTTGGTCAGTACTTTGTGAAATCACAATTGTATGTAGTCAGTACTTTGTGACATCACAACATAGTTGTGGTCAGTACTTTGTGACATCACAATCATATGTGGTCAGTACTTTGTGACATCACAATTGTATGTGGTCAGTTCTTTGTGACATCACAGTTGTGGTCAATATTTTGTGACATCACAATTGTATGTGGTCAGTACTTTGTGACATCACACATAGTTGTGGCCATTACTTTGTGACATCACACATAGTTTTGGTGAGTACTTTGTGACATCACAATTGTATGTAGTCAGTACTTTGTGACATCACAACATAGTTGTGGCCAGTATTTTGTGACATCACAATTGTATGGGGCCAGTACTTTGTGACATCACACATAGTTTTGGTTAGTACTTTGTGACATCACACATAATTTTGGTGAGTACTTTGTGACATCACAATTGTATGTGGTCAGTACTTTGTGACATCACACATAGTTTTGGTCAGTATTTTATGACATCACAATTGTATGTAGTCAGTAATTTGTGACATCACACATAGTTTTGGACAGTACTTTGTGACATCACAATTGTATGGGGTCAGTACTTTGTGACATCACACATAGTTTTAGTAAGTACTTTGTGACATCACAATTTTATGTGGTCAGTACTTTGTGACATCACACATAGTTGTGGTCAGTACTTTGTGACATCACACATAGTTGTGGCCAGTATTTTGTGACATCACACATAGTTTTGGTGAGTACTTTGTGACATCACAATTGTATGGGGTCAGTACTTTGTGACATCACACATAGTTTTGGTGAGTACTTTATGACATCACAATTGTATGTAGTCAGTACTTTGTGACATCACACATAGTTGTGGACAGTACTTTGTGACATCACAATTGTATGGGGTCAGTACTTTATGACATCACAATTGTATGGGGCCAGTACTTTGTGACATCACACATAGTTTTGGTTAGTACTTTGTGACATCACACCGTAGTTTTTATCAGTGCTTTGTGACATCACACATAAGCTTGTGGCTTGTATACTTTGTGACATCACACATAATTTTGGTGAGTACTTTGTGACATCACAATCATATGTGGTCAGTACTTTGTGACATCACAATTGTATGTGGTCAGTTCTTTGTGACATCACAGTTGTGGTCAGTATTTTGTGACATCACAATTGTATGTGGTCAGTACTTTGTGACATCACAATTGTATGTGGACAGTACTTTGTGACATCACAATTAGTTGTGGCCAGTACTTTGTGACATCACACTTAGTTGTGGACAGTACTTTCTGGGATCACAATCATATGTGGTCAGTACTTTGTGACATCACAATTGTATGTGGTCAGTTCTTTGTGACATCACAGTTGTGGTCAATATTTTGTGACATCACAATTGTATGTGGTCAGTACTTTGTGACATCACAACATAGTTGTGGCCAGTATTTTGTGACATCACAATTGTATGGGGCCAGTACTTTGTGACATCACACATAGTTTTGGTTAGTACTTTGTGACATCACACGTAGTTTTTATCAGTGCTTTGTGACATCACACATAGCTGTGGCTGATACTTTGTGACATCACACATAATTTTGGTGAGTACTTTGTGACATCACAATTGTATGTGGTCAGTACTTTGTGACATCACACATAGTTTTGGTGAGTACTTTATGACATCACAATTGTTTGTAGTCAGTACGTTGTGACATCACACATAGTTGTGGCCAGTACTTTGTGACATCACACATAGTTTTGGTCAGTACTTTGTGAAATCACAATTGTATGTAGTCAGTACTTTGTGACATCACAACATAGTTGTGGTCAGTACTTTGTGACATCACAATCATATGTGGTCAGTACTTTGTGACATCACAATTGTATGTGGTCAGTTCTTTGTGACATCACAGTTGTGGTCAATATTTTGTGACATCACAATTGTATGTGGTCAGTACTTTGTGACATCACACATAGTTGTGGCCATTACTTTGTGACATCACACATAGTTTTGGTGAGTACTTTGTGACATCACAATTGTATGTAGTCAGTACTTTGTGACATCACAACATAGTTGTGGCCAGTATTTTGTGACATCACAATTGTATGGGGCCAGTACTTTGTGACATCACACATAGTTTTGGTTAGTACTTTGTGACATCACACATAGTTTTGGTGAGTACTTTATGACATCACAATTGTTTGTAGTCAGTACGTTGTGACATCACATAATTTTGGTGAGTACTTTGTGACATCACAATTGTATGGGGTCAGTACTTTGTGACATCACACATAGTTTTAGTAAGTACTTTGTGACATCACACATAGTTTTGGTGAGTACTTTATGACATCACAATTGTATGTAGTCAGTACTTTGTGACATCACACATAGTTCTGGACAGTACTTTGTGACATCACAATTGTATGGGGTCAGTACTTTGTGACGTCACATAGTTTTAGTAAGTACTTTGTGACATCACAATTTTATGTGGTCAGTACTTTGTGACATCACACATAGTTGTGGTCAGTACTTTGTGACATCACACATAGTTGTGGCCAGTACTTTGTGACATCACAATTGTATGTGGTCAGTTCTTTGTGACATCACAGTTGTGGTCAATATTTTGTGACATCACAATTGTATGTAGTCAGTACTTTGTGACATCACACATAGTTGTGGCCATTACTTTGTGACATCACACATAGTTTTGGTGAGTACTTTGTGACATCACAATTGTATGTAGTCAGTACTTTGTGACATCACAACATAGTTGTGGCCAGTATTTTGTGACATCACAATTGTATGGGGCCAGTACTTTGTGACATCACACATAGTTTTGGTTAGTACTTTGTGACATCACACATAATTTTGGTGAGTACTTTGTGACATCACAATTGTATGTGGTCAGTACTTTGTGACATCACACATAGTTTTGGTCAGTATTTTATGACATCACAATTGTATGTAGTCAGTAATTTGTGACATCACACATAGTTTTGGACAGTACTTTGTCACATCACAATTGTATGGGGTCAGTACTTTGTGACATCACACATAGTTTTAGTAAGTACTTTGTGACATCACAATTTTATGTGGTCAGTACTTTGTGACATCACACATAGTTGTGGTCAGTACTTTGTGACATCACACATAGTTGTGGCCTGTATTTTGTGACATCACACATAGTTTTGGTGAGTACTTTGTGACATCACAATTGTATGGGGTCAGTACTTTGTGACATCACACATAGTTTTGGTGAGTACTTTGTGAAATCACAATTGTATGTAGTCAGTACTTTGTGACATCACAACATAGTTGTGGTCAGTACTTTGTGACATCACAATCATATGTGGTCAGTACTTTGTGACATCACAATTGTATGTGGTCAGTACTTTGTGACATCACACATAGTTTTGGTGAGTACTTTATGACATCACAATTGTATGTAGTCACTACTTTGTGACATCACACATAGTTGTGGCTAGTACTTTATGACATCACAATTGTATGTGGTCAGTACTTTGTGACATCACATGTAGTTTTGATCAGTGCTTTGTGACATCACATGTAGTTTTGATCAGTGCTTTGTGACATCACACATAGCTGTGGCTGTTACTTTGTGACATCACACTTAGTTTTGAACAGTACTTTGTGACATCACACTTAGTTGTGGTCAGTACTTTGTGACATCACAATTGTATGGAGCCAGTTCTTTGTGACATCACACATAGTTTTAGTGAGTACTTTGTGACATCACACATAGTTGTGGCCAGTACTTTGTGACATCACACTTAGTTGTGGACAGTACTTTGTTACATCACAATTGTATGGGGTCAGTACTTTGTGACATCACACATAGTTTTGGTCAGTGCTTTTTTACATCACATATAGCTGTGGATGTTACTTTGTGACATCACACATAGTTTTGATGAGTACTTTGTGACATCACAATCATATGTGGTCAGTACTTTGTGACATCACAATTGTATGTGGTCAGTTCTTTGTGACATCACAGTTGTGGTCAGTATTTTGTGACATCACAATTGTATGTGGTCAGTACTTTGTGACATCACAATTGTATGTGGACAGTACTTTGTGACATCACAATTAGTTGTGGCCAGTACTTTGTGACATCACACATAGTTGTGGCCAGTACTTTGTGACATCACACATAGTTTTGGTGAGTACTTTGTGACATCACAATTATATGTAGTCAGTACTTTGTGACATCACAACATAGTTGTGGTCAGTACTTTGTGACATCACAATTGTATGTGGCCAGTACTTTGTGACATCACAATTGTATGGGGTCAGTACTTTGTGACATCACACATAGTTTTAGTAAGTACTTTGTGACATCACACATAGTTTTGGTGAGTACTTTATGACATCACAATTGTATGTAGTCAGTACTTTGTGACATCACACATAGTTCTGGACAGTACTTTGTGACATCACAATTGTATGGGGTCAGTACTTTGTGACGTCACATAGTTTTAGTAAGTACTTTGTGACGTCACATAGTTTTAGTAAGTACGTTGTGACATCACAATTTTATGTGGTCAGTACTTTGTTACATCACACGTAGTTTTTTTCAGTGCTTGGTGACATCACACATAGTTGTGGTCAGTACTTTGTGACATCACACATAGTTGTGGCCAGTATTTTGTGACATCACACATAGTTTTGGTGAGTACTTTGTGACATCACAATTGTATGGGGTCAGTACTTTGTTACATCACACGTAGTTTTTTTCAGTGCTTGGTGACATCACACATAGTTTTGGTGAGTACTTTATGACATCACAATTGTATGTAGTCACTACTTTGTGACATCACACAAAGTTGTGGCCAGTACTTTTTGACATCACACATAGTTTTGGTCAGTACTTTGTGACATCACAATTGTATGTGGTCAGTACTTTGTGACATCACACATAGTTGTGGCCAGTACTTTGTGACATCACAATTGTATGGGGTCAGTACTTTGTGACATCACACATAGTTTTGGTTAGTACTTTGTGACATCACACGTAGTTTTTATCAGTGCTTTGTGACATCACACATAGCTGTGGCTGATACTTTGTGACATCACACATAATTTTGGTGAGTACTTTGTGACATCACAATTGTATGTGGTCAGTACTTTGTGACATCACACATAGTTGTGGCCAGTACTTTGTGACATCACACAATTTTGGTGAGTACTTTGTGACATCACAATTGTATGTGGTCAGTACTTTGTGACATCACACATAGTTTTGGTGAGTACTTTATGACATCACAATTGTATGTAGTCAGTACTTTGTGACATCACACATAGTTCTGGACAGTACTTTGTGACATCACAATTGTATGGGGTCAGTACTTTGTGACGTCACATAGTTTTAGTAAGTACTTTGTGACATCACAATTGTATGGGGTCAGTACTTTGTGACATCACACGTAGTTTTTTTCAGTGCTTGGTGACATCACACATAGCTGTGGCTGATACTTTGTGACATCACACATAATTTTGTTGAGTACTTTGTGACATCACAATTGTATGTGGTCAGTACTTTGTGACATCACACTTAGTTGTGGACAGTACTTTCTGGGATCACAATCATATGTGGTCAGTACTTTGTGACATCACAATTGTATGTGGTCAGTTCTTTGTGACATCACAGTTGTGGTCAATATTTTGTGACATCACAATTGTATGTGGTCAGTACTTTGTGACATCACACATAGTTGTGGCCATTACTTTGTGACATCACACATAGTTTTGGTGAGTACTTTGTGACATCACAATTGTATGTAGTCAGTACTTTGTGACATCACAACATAGTTGTGGCCAGTATTTTGTGACATCACAATTGTATGGGGCCAGTACTTTGTGACATCACACATAGTTTTGGTTAGTACTTTGTGACATCACACATAATTTTGGTGAGTACTTTGTGACATCACAATTGTATGTGGTCAGTACTTTGTGACATCTGTGACGGATGGAGGAGATCCTTCCCAGTCCTGGTGCTGCCTGTTGAAGATCATCAGGCTGGATGGCTGGCACCTGGCGAGGTGTGGGTGTGGACATTAGGCCTGATCAGAAGTACTCTGCTGTGGGGGCAGGCAGTCTCTCTCTGCAGTTTGTTCTGCTTGGATCTCCAGCACATCGCGTGGGGATTGTTTGGGGCCTGGTTTTCTTTGTTTAGTGGATTATGTTGGTTTGACTCTAGGTTTTCGCATCCACATACTCATACACACACCCTCAGCCACCTCACTTACAGACACGCATCCATAATACATTACTGATTACTGATTCCTTTTTCTTGAGTTCTTTAATAAATTTCTTTGTTTAAAAGTTATGCCTGGTGTGGTCTCCACCTTTTTGTCTGGTTCCCTGATTATGGAACGTGACAAAATCACACATAGTTTTGGTCAGTATTTTATGACATCACAATTGTATGTAGTCAGTAATTTGTGACATCACACATAGTTTTGGACAGTACTTTGTGACATCACAATTTTATGTGGTCAGTACTTTGTGACATCACACATAGTTGTGGTCAGTACTTTGTGACATCACACATAGTTGTGGCCAGTATTTTGTGACATCACACATAGTTTTGGTGAGTACTTTGTGACATCACAATTGTATGGGGTCAGTACTTTGTGACATCACACGTAGTTTTTTTCAGTGCTTGGTGACATCACACATAGCTGTGGCTGTTACTTTGTGACATCACACTTAGTTTTGAACAGTACTTTGTGACATCACACTTAGTTGTGGTCAGTACTTTGTGACATCACAATTGTATGGGGCCAGTTCTTTGTGACATCACACATAGTTTTAGTGAGTACTTTGTGACATCACACATAGTTGTGGCCAGTACTTTGTGACATCACACTTAGTTGTGGACAGTACTTTGTTACATCACAATTGTATGGGGTCAGTACTTTGTGACATCACACATAGTTTTGGTCAGTGCTTTTTTACATCACATATAGCTGTGGATGTTACTTTGTGACATCACACATAGTTTTGATGAGTACTTTGTGACATCACAATCATATGTGGTCAGTACTTTGTGACATCACAATTGTATGTGGTCAGTACTTTGTGACATCACAATTAGTTGTGGCCAGTACTTTGTGACATCACACATAGTTGTGGCCAGTACTTTGTGACATCACACATAGTTGTGGCCAGTACTTTGTGACATCACACATAGTTGTGGCCAGTACTTTGTGACATCACACATAGTTGTGGCCAGTACTTTGTGACATCACACATAGTTTTGGTGAGTACTTTGTGACATCACAATTATATGTAGTCAGTACTTTGTGACATCACAACATAGTTGTGGTCAGTACTTTGTGACATCACAATTGTATGTGGCCAGTACTTTGTGACATCACAATTGTATGGGGTCAGTACTTTGTGACATCACACATAGTTTTAGTAAGTACTTTGTGACATCACAATTGTATGTGGTCAGTACTTTGTGACATCACACATAGTTGTGGCCAGTACTTTGTGACATCACACATAGTTTTGGTGAGTACTTTGTGACATCACAATTGTATGGGGTCAGTACTTTGTGACATCACACATAGTTTTAGTAAGTACTTTGTGACATCACAATTTTATGTGGTCAGTACTTTGTGACATCACACATAGTTGTGGCTAGTACTTTGTGACATCACACATAGTTGTGGTCAGTACTTTGTGACATCACACATAGTTTTGGTGAGTACTTTATGACATCACAATTGTTTGTAGTCAGTACGTTGTGACATCACACATAATTTTGGTGAGTACTTTGTGACATCACAATTGTATGGGGTCAGTACGTTGTGACATCACACATAGTTTTGGTGAGTACTTTGTGACATCACAATTGTATGGGGTCAGTACTTTGTGACATCACACGTAGTTTTTTTCAGTGCTTGGTGACATCACACATAGCTGTGGCTGATACTTTGTGACATCACACATAATTTTGGTGAGTACTTTGTGACATCACAATTGTATGGGGTCAGTACTTTGTGACATCACACATAGTTTTGGTGAGTACTTTATGACATCACAATTGTTTGTAGTCAGTACGTTGTGACATCACACATAATTTTGGTGAGTACTTTGTGACATCACAATTGTATGGGGTCAGTACTTTGTGACATCACACGTAGTTTTTTTCAGTGCTTGGTGACATCACACATAGCTGTGGCTGATACTTTGTGACATCACACATAATTTTGTGAGTACTTTGTGACATCACAATTGTATGGGGTCAGTACTTTGTGACATCACACATAGTTTTGGTGAGTACTTTATGACATCACAATTGTTTGTAGTCAGTACGTTGTGACATCACACATAATTTTGGTGAGTACTTTGTGACATCACAATTGTATGGGGTCAGTACGTTGTGACATCACACATAGTTTTGGTGAGTACTTTGTGACATCACAATTGTATGGGGTCAGTACTTTGTGACATCACACATAGTTTTGGTGAGTACTTTATGACATCACAATTGTTTGTAGTCAGTACGTTGTGACATCACACATAATTTTGGTGAGTACTTTGTGACATCACACATAATTTTGGTGAGTACTTTGTGACATCACAATTGTATGTGGTCAGTACTTTGTGACATCTGTGACGGATGGAGGAGATCCTTCCCAGTCCTGGTGCTGCCTGTTGAGGATCATCAGGCTGGATGGCTGGCACCTGGCGAGGTGTGGGTGTGGACATTAGGCCTGATCAGAAGTACTCTGCTGTGGGGGGCAGGCAGTCTCTCTCTGCAGTTTGTTCTGCTTGGATCTCCAGCACATCGCGTGGGGATTGTTTGGGCCTGGTTTTCTTTGTTTAGTGGATTATGTTGGTTTGACTCTAGGTTTTCGCATCCACATACTCATACACACACCCTCAGCCACCCTCACTTACAGACACGCATCCATAATACATTACTGATTACTGATTCCTTTTTCTTGAGTTCTTTAATAAATTTCTTTGTTTAAAAGTTATGCCTGGTGTGGTCTCCACCTTTTTGTCTGGTTCCCTGATTATGGAACGTGACAAAATCACACATAGTTTTTGGTCAGTATTTTATGACATCACAATTGTATGTAGTCAGTAATTTGTGACATCACACATAGTTTTGGACAGTACTTTGTGACATCACAATTTTATGTGGTCAGTAACTTGTGGACATCACACATAGTTGTGGTCCAGTACTTTGTGACATCACACATAGTTGTGGCCAGTATTTTGTGACATACACATAGTTTTTGTGGAGTACTTTGTGACATCCACCAATTGTATGGGGTCAGTACTTTGTGACATCACACGTAGTTTTTTTCAGTGCTTGGTGACATCACACATAGCTGTGGCTGATACTTTGTTGACATCACACATAATTTTGTTGAGTACTTTGTGACATCACAATTGTATGTGGTCAGTACTTTGTGACATCACACATAGTTTTGGTGAGTACTTTATGACATCACAATTGTATGTAGTCACTACTTTGTGACATCACACAAAGTTGTGGCCAGTACTTTTTGACATCACACATAGTTTTGGTCAGTACTTTGTGACATCACAATTGTATGTGGTCAGTACTTTGTGACATCACACATAGTTTTGGTGAGTACTTTATGACATCACAATTGTTTGTAGTCAGTACGTTGTGACATCACCACATAATTTTGGTGAGTACTTTGTGACATCACAATTGTATGGGGTCAGTACTTTGTGACATCACACATAGTTTTAGTAAGTACTTTGTGACATCACAATTGTATGTGGTCAGTACTTTGTGACATCACACATAGTTTTGGTGAGTACTTTATGACATCACAATTGTATGTAGTCACTACTTTGTGACATCACACATAGTTTGTGGTCAGTACTTTGTGACATCACACATAGTTGTGGCCAGTATTTTGTGACATCACACATAGTTTTGGTGAGTACTTTGTGACATCACAATTGTATGGGGTCAGTACTTTGTGACATCACACAAAGTTGTGGCCAGTACTTTTTGACATCACACATAGTTTTGGTCAGTACTTTGTGACATCACAATTGTATGTGGTCAGTACTTTGTGACATCACACATAGTTGTGGCCAGTACTTTGTGACATCACACATAGTTGTGGTCAGTACTTTGTGACATCACACATAGTTTTGGTGAGTACTTTGTGACATCACAATTGTTTGTAGTCAGTACGTTTGTGACATCACACATAATTTTGGTGAGTACTTTGTGACTTCACAATTGTATGGGGTCAGTACTTTGTGACATCACACATAGTTTTGGTGAGTACTTTATGACATCACAATTGTATGTAGTCAGTACTTTGTGACATCACACATAGTTCTGGACAGTACTTTGTGACATCACAATTGTATGGGGTCAGTACTTTGTGACGTCACATAGTTTTAGTAAGTACTTTGTGACATCACAATTTTATGTGGTCAGTACTTTGTGACATCACACATAGTTGTGGCCATTACTTTGAGACATCACACATAGTTTTGGTGAGTACTTTGTGACATCACAATTGTATGTAGTCCAGTACTTTGTGACATCACAACATAGTTGTGGCCAGTATTTTGTGACATCACAATTGTATGGGGCCAGTACTTTGTGACATCACACATAGTTTTGGTTAGTACTTTGTGACATCACACGTAGTTTTTATCAGTGCTTTGTGACATCACACATAGCTGTGGCTGTTACTTTGTGACATCACACTTAGTTTTGAACAGTACTTTGTGACATCACACTTAGTTGTGGTCAGTACTTTTGTGACATCACAATTGTATGGGGCCAGTTCTTTGTGACATCACACATAGTTTTAGTGAGTACTTTGTGACATCACACATAGTTGTGGCCAGTACTTTGTGACATCACACTTAGTTGTGGACAGTACTTTGTTACACACAATTGTATGGGGTCAGTACTTTGTGACATCACACATAGTTTTGGTCAGTGCTTTTTTACATCACATATAGCTGTGGATGTTACTTTGTGACATCACACATAGTTTTGATGAGTACTTTGTGACATCACAATCATA
>NW_026116122.1:0-46745 GCF_001640805.2 Lates calcarifer
GACAGCAAATTATGGCTTCAACCATAATGCTTGTTTACTAATATTGTAAATTAAGAAACTTTCAAGTCCGTGTGGCTGAGTTCTTAGTTTGTCTTGTCCTGGTCAGATAGTGCAGTATTAAGCCATTCTGAGCTGAATAAGCCTCAAAACGCTGGGAAAAGCGCTTATTCACACACTGAGCTTGTATACAGTGCACAAAAGAGGGAAAGAGGGAAAGGCTCTCCCGACAGCAAATTATGCTTCACCATAATGCTTGTTTACTAATATTGTAAATTAAGAAACTTTCAAGTCCGTGTGGCTGAGTTCTTAGTTTGTCTTGTCCTGGTCAGATAGTGCAGTATTAAGCCATTCTGAGCTGAATAAGCCTCAAAACGCTGGGAAAAGCGCTTATTCACACACTGAGCTTGTATACAGTGCACAAAAGAGGGAAAGAGGGAAAGGCTCTCCCGACAGCAAATTATGGCTTTCAACCATAATGCTTGTTTACTAATATTGTAAATTAAGAAACTTTCAAGTCCGTGTGGCTGAGTTCTTAGTTTGTCTTGTCCTGGTCAGATAGTGCAGTATTAAGCCATTCTGAGCTGAATAAGCCTCAAAACGCTGGGAAAAGCGCTTATTCACACACTGAGCTTGTATACAGTGCACAAAAGAGGGAAAGAGGGAAAGGCTCTCCCGACAGCAATATTCACCATAATGCTTGTTTACTAATATTGTAAATTAAGAAACTTTCAAGTCCGTGTGGCTGAGTTCTTAGTTTGTCTTGTCCTGGTCAGATAGTGCAGTATTAAGCCATTCTGAGCTGAATAAGCCTCAAAACGCTGGGAAAAGCGCTTATTCACACACTGAGCTTGTATACAGTGCACAAAAGAGGGAAAGAGGGAAAGGCTCTCCCGACAGCAAATTATGGCTTTCAACCATAATGCTTGTTTACTAATATTGTAAATTAAGAAACTTTCAAGTCCGTGTGGCTGAGTTCTTAGTTTGTCTTGTCCTGGTCAGATAGTGCAGTATTAAGCCATTCTGAGCTGAATAAGCCTCAAAACGCTGGGAAAAGCGCTTATTCACACACTGAGCTTGTATACAGTGCACAAAAGAGGGAAAGAGGGAAAGGCTCTCCCGACAGCAAATTACCATAATGCTTGTTTACTAATATTGTAAATTAAGAAACTTTCAAGTCCGTGTGGCTGAGTTCTTAGTTTGTCTTGTCCTGGTCAGATAGTGCAGTATTAAGCCATTCTGAGCTGAATAAGCCTCAAAACGCTGGGAAAAGCGCTTATTCACACACTGAGCTTGTATACAGTGCACAAAAGAGGGAAAGAGGGAAAGGCTCTCCCGACAGCAAATTATGGCTTTCAACCATAATGCTTGTTTACTAATATTGTAAATTAAGAAACTTTCAAGTCCGTGTGGCTGAGTTCTTAGTTTGTCTTGTCCTGGTCAGATAGTGCAGTATTAAGCCATTCTGAGCTGAATAAGCCTCAAAACGCTGGGAAAAGCGCTTATTCACACACTGAGCTTGTATACAGTGCACAAAAGAGGGAAAGAGGGAAAGGCTCTCCCGACAGCAAATTATGCTTCACCATAATGCTTGTTTACTAATATTGTAAATTAAGAAACTTTCAAGTCCGTGTGGCTGAGTTCTTAGTTTGTCTTGTCCTGGTCAGATAGTGCAGTATTAAGCCATTCTGAGCTGAATAAGCCTCAAAACGCTGGGAAAAGCGCTTATTCACACACTGAGCTTGTATACAGTGCACAAAAGAGGGAAAGAGGGAAAGGCTCTCCCGACAGCAAATTATGGCTTTCAACCATAATGCTTGTTTACTAATATTGTAAATTAAGAAACTTTCAAGTCCGTGTGGCTGAGTTCTTAGTTTGTCTTGTCCTGGTCAGATAGTGCAGTATTAAGCCATTCTGAGCTGAATAAGCCTCAAAACGCTGGGAAAAGCGCTTATTCACACACTGAGCTTGTATACAGTGCACAAAAGAGGGAAAGAGGGAAAGGCTCTCCCGACAGCAAATTATGCTTCACCATAATGCTTGTTTACTAATATTGTAAATTAAGAAACTTTCAAGTCCGTGTGGCTGAGTTCTTAGTTTGTCTTGTCCTGGTCAGATAGTGCAGTATTAAGCCATTCTGAGCTGAATAAGCCTCAAAACGCTGGGAAAAGCGCTTATTCACACACTGAGCTTGTATACAGTGCACAAAAGAGGGAAAGAGGGAAAGGCTCTCCCGACAGCAAATTATGCTTCACCATAATGCTTGTTTACTAATATTGTAAATTAAGAAACTTTCAAGTCCGTGTGGCTGAGTTCTTAGTTTGTCTTGTCCTGGTCAGATAGTGCAGTATTAAGCCATTCTGAGCTGAATAAGCCTCAAAACGCTGGGAAAAGCGCTTATTCACACACTGAGCTTGTATACAGTGCACAAAAGAGGGAAAGAGGGAAAGGCTCTCCCGACAGCAAATTCACCATAATGCTTGTTTACTAATATTGTAAATTAAGAAACTTTCAAGTCCGTGTGGCTGAGTTCTTAGTTTGTCTTGTCCTGGTCAGATAGTGCAGTATTAAGCCATTCTGAGCTGAATAAGCCTCAAAACGCTGGGAAAAGCGCTTATTCACACACTGAGCTTGTATACAGTGCACAAAAGAGGGAAAGAGGGAAAGGCTCTCCGACAGCAAATTACCATAATGCTTGTTTACTAATATTGTAAATTAAGAAACTTTCAAGTCCGTGTGGCTGAGTTCTTAGTTTGTCTTGTCCTGGTCAGATAGTGCAGTATTAAGCCATTCTGAGCTGAATAAGCCTCAAAACGCTGGGAAAAGCGCTTATTCACACACTGAGCTTGTATACAGTGCACAAAAGAGGGAAAGAGGGAAAGGCTCTCCCGACAGCAAATTACCATAATGCTTGTTTACTAATATTGTAAATTAAGAAACTTTCAAGTCCGTGTGGCTGAGTTCTTAGTTTGTCTTGTCCTGGTCAGATAGTGCAGTATTAAGCCATTCTGAGCTGAATAAGCCTCAAAACGCTGGGAAAAGCGCTTATTCACACACTGAGCTTGTATACAGTGCACAAAAGAGGGAAAGAGGGAAAGGCTCTCCCGACAGCAAATTATGGCTTTCAACCATAATGCTTGTTTACTAATATTGTAAATTAAGAAACTTTCAAGTCCGTGTGGCTGAGTTCTTAGTTTGTCTTGTCCTGGTCAGATAGTGCAGTATTAAGCCATTCTGAGCTGAATAAGCCTCAAAACGCTGGGAAAAGCGCTTATTCACACACTGAGCTTGTATACAGTGCACAAAAGAGGGAAAGAGGGAAAGGCTCTCCCGACAGCAAATTATCCCATAATGCTTGTTTACTAATATTGTAAATTAAGAAACTTTCAAGTCCGTGTGGCTGAGTTCTTAGTTTGTCTTGTCCTGGTCAGATAGTGCAGTATTAAGCCATTCTGAGCTGAATAAGCCTCAAAACGCTGGGAAAAGCGCTTATTCACACACTGAGCTTGTATACAGTGCACAAAAGAGGGAAAGAGGGAAAGGCTCTCCCGACAGCAAATTATGGCTTTCAACCATAATGCTTGTTTACTAATATTGTAAATTAAGAAACTTTCAAGTCCGTGTGGCTGAGTTCTTAGTTTGTCTTGTCCTGGTCAGATAGTGCAGTATTAAGCCATTCTGAGCTGAATAAGCCTCAAAACGCTGGGAAAAGCGCTTATTCACACACTGAGCTTGTATACAGTGCACAAAAGAGGGAAAGAGGAAAGGCTCTCCGACAGCAAATTACCATAATGCTTGTTTACTAATATTGTAAATTAAGAAACTTTCAAGTCCGTGTGGCTGAGTTCTTAGTTTGTCTTGTCCTGGTCAGATAGTGCAGTATTAAGCCATTCTGAGCTGAATAAGCCTCAAAACGCTGGGAAAAGCGCTTATTCACACACTGAGCTTGTATACAGTGCACAAAAGAGGGAAAGAGGGAAAGGCTCTCCCGACAGCAAATTATGGCTTTCAACCATAATGCTTGTTTACTAATATTGTAAATTAAGAAACTTTCAAGTCCGTGTGGCTGAGTTCTTAGTTTGTCTTGTCCTGGTCAGATAGTGCAGTATTAAGCCATTCTGAGCTGAATAAGCCTCAAAACGCTGGGAAAAGCGCTTATTCACACACTGAGCTTGTATACAGTGCACAAAAGAGGGAAAGAGGGAAAGGCTCTCCCGACAGCAAATTATGGCTTTCAACCATAATGCTTGTTTACTAATATTGTAAATTAAGAAACTTTCAAGTCCGTGTGGCTGAGTTCTTAGTTTGTCTTGTCCTGGTCAGATAGTGCAGTATTAAGCCATTCTGAGCTGAATAAGCCTCAAAACGCTGGGAAAAGCGCTTATTCACACACTGAGCTTGTATACAGTGCACAAAAGAGGGAAAGAGGGAAAGGCTCTCCCGACAGCAAATTATGCTTCACCATAATGCTTGTTTACTAATATTGTAAATTAAGAAACTTTCAAGTCCGTGTGGCTGAGTTCTTAGTTTGTCTTGTCCTGGTCAGATAGTGCAGTATTAAGCCATTCTGAGCTGAATAAGCCTCAAAACGCTGGGAAAAGCGCTTATTCACACACTGAGCTTGTATACAGTGCACAAAAGAGGGAAAGAGGGAAAGGCTCTCCCGACAGCAAATTACCATAATGCTTGTTTACTAATATTGTAAATTAAGAAACTTTCAAGTCCGTGTGGCTGAGTTCTTAGTTTGTCTTGTCCTGGTCAGATAGTGCAGTATTAAGCCATTCTGAGCTGAATAAGCCTCAAAACGCTGGGAAAAGCGCTTATTCACACACTGAGCTTGTATACAGTGCACAAAAGAGGGAAAGAGGGAAAGGCTCTCCCGACAGCAAATTATGGCTTTCAACCATAATGCTTGTTTACTAATATTGTAAATTAAGAAACTTTCAAGTCCGTGTGGCTGAGTTCTTAGTTTGTCTTGTCCTGGTCAGATAGTGCAGTATTAAGCCATTCTGAGCTGAATAAGCCTCAAAACGCTGGGAAAAGCGCTTATTCACACACTGAGCTTGTATACAGTGCACAAAAGAGGGAAAGAGGGAAAGGCTCTCCCGACAGCAAATTATGCTTCAACCATAATGCTTGTTTACTAATATTGTAAATTAAGAAACTTTCAAGTCCGTGTGGCTGAGTTCTTAGTTTGTCTTGTCCTGGTCAGATAGTGCAGTATTAAGCCATTCTGAGCTGAATAAGCCTCAAAACGCTGGGAAAAGCGCTTATTCACACACTGAGCTTGTATACAGTGCACAAAAGAGGGAAAGAGGGAAAGGCTCTCCCGACAGCAAATTATGGCTTTCAACCATAATGCTTGTTTACTAATATTGTAAATTAAGAAACTTTCAAGTCCGTGTGGCTGAGTTCTTAGTTTGTCTTGTCCTGGTCAGATAGTGCAGTATTAAGCCATTCTGAGCTGAATAAGCCTCAAAACGCTGGGAAAAGCGCTTATTCACACACTGAGCTTGTATACAGTGCACAAAAGAGGGAAAGAGGGAAAGGCTCTCCCGACAGCAAATTATGCTTCAACCATAATGCTTGTTTACTAATATTGTAAATTAAGAAACTTTCAAGTCCGTGTGGCTGAGTTCTTAGTTTGTCTTGTCCTGGTCAGATAGTGCAGTATTAAGCCATTCTGAGCTGAATAAGCCTCAAAACGCTGGGAAAAGCGCTTATTCACACACTGAGCTTGTATACAGTGCACAAAAGAGGGAAAGAGGGAAAGGCTCTCCCGACAGCAAATTATGGCTTTCAACCATAATGCTTGTTTACTAATATTGTAAATTAAGAAACTTTCAAGTCCGTGTGGCTGAGTTCTTAGTTTGTCTTGTCCTGGTCAGATAGTGCAGTATTAAGCCATTCTGAGCTGAATAAGCCTCAAAACGCTGGGAAAAGCGCTTATTCACACACTGAGCTTGTATACAGTGCACAAAAGAGGGAAAGAGGGAAAGGCTCTCCCGACAGCAAATTATGCTTCACCATAATGCTTGTTTACTAATATTGTAAATTAAGAAACTTTCAAGTCCGTGTGGCTGAGTTCTTAGTTTGTCTTGTCCTGGTCAGATAGTGCAGTATTAAGCCATTCTGAGCTGAATAAGCCTCAAAACGCTGGGAAAAGCGCTTATTCACACACTGAGCTTGTATACAGTGCACAAAAGAGGGAAAGAGGGAAAGGCTCTCCCGACAGCAAATTATGCTTCACCATAATGCTTGTTTACTAATATTGTAAATTAAGAAACTTTCAAGTCCGTGTGGCTGAGTTCTTAGTTTGTCTTGTCCTGGTCAGATAGTGCAGTATTAAGCCATTCTGAGCTGAATAAGCCTCAAAACGCTGGGAAAAGCGCTTATTCACACACTGAGCTTGTATACAGTGCACAAAAGAGGGAAAGAGGGAAAGGCTCTCCCGACAGCAAATTATGCTTCACCATAATGCTTGTTTACTAATATTGTAAATTAAGAAACTTTCAAGTCCGTGTGGCTGAGTTCTTAGTTTGTCTTGTCCTGGTCAGATAGTGCAGTATTAAGCCATTCTGAGCTGAATAAGCCTCAAAACGCTGGGAAAAGCGCTTATTCACACACTGAGCTTGTATACAGTGCACAAAAGAGGGAAAGAGGGAAAGGCTCTCCCGACAGCAAATTATGGCTTTCAACCATAATGCTTGTTTACTAATATTGTAAATTAAGAAACTTTCAAGTCCGTGTGGCTGAGTTCTTAGTTTGTCTTGTCCTGGTCAGATAGTGCAGTATTAAGCCATTCTGAGCTGAATAAGCCTCAAAACGCTGGGAAAAGCGCTTATTCACACACTGAGCTTGTATACAGTGCACAAAAGAGGGAAAGAGGGAAAGGCTCTCCCGACAGCAAATTATGCTTCACCATAATGCTTGTTTACTAATATTGTAAATTAAGAAACTTTCAAGTCCGTGTGGCTGAGTTCTTAGTTTGTCTTGTCCTGGTCAGATAGTGCAGTATTAAGCCATTCTGAGCTGAATAAGCCTCAAAACGCTGGGAAAAGCGCTTATTCACACACTGAGCTTGTATACAGTGCACAAAAGAGGGAAAGAGGGAAAGGCTCTCCCGACAGCAAATTATGGCTTTCAACCATAATGCTTGTTTACTAATATTGTAAATTAAGAAACTTTCAAGTCCGTGTGGCTGAGTTCTTAGTTTGTCTTGTCCTGGTCAGATAGTGCAGTATTAAGCCATTCTGAGCTGAATAAGCCTCAAAACGCTGGGAAAAGCGCTTATTCACACACTGAGCTTGTATACAGTGCACAAAAGAGGGAAAGAGGGAAAGGCTCTCCCGACAGCAAATTATGGCTTTCAACCATAATGCTTGTTTACTAATATTGTAAATTAAGAAACTTTCAAGTCCGTGTGGCTGAGTTCTTAGTTTGTCTTGTCCTGGTCAGATAGTGCAGTATTAAGCCATTCTGAGCTGAATAAGCCTCAAAACGCTGGGAAAAGCGCTTATTCACACACTGAGCTTGTATACAGTGCACAAAAGAGGGAAAGAGGGAAAGGCTCTCCCGACAGCAAATTATGGCTTTCAACCATAATGCTTGTTTACTAATATTGTAAATTAAGAAACTTTCAAGTCCGTGTGGCTGAGTTCTTAGTTTGTCTTGTCCTGGTCAGATAGTGCAGTATTAAGCCATTCTGAGCTGAATAAGCCTCAAAACGCTGGGAAAAGCGCTTATTCACACACTGAGCTTGTATACAGTGCACAAAAGAGGGAAAGAGGGAAAGGCTCTCCCGACAGCAAATTATGGCTTTCAACCATAATGCTTGTTTACTAATATTGTAAATTAAGAAACTTTCAAGTCCGTGTGGCTGAGTTCTTAGTTTGTCTTGTCCTGGTCAGATAGTGCAGTATTAAGCCATTCTGAGCTGAATAAGCCTCAAAACGCTGGGAAAAGCGCTTATTCACACACTGAGCTTGTATACAGTGCACAAAAGAGGGAAAGAGGGAAAGGCTCTCCCGACAGCAAATTATGGCTTTCAACCATAATGCTTGTTTACTAATATTGTAAATTAAGAAACTTTCAAGTCCGTGTGGCTGAGTTCTTAGTTTGTCTTGTCCTGGTCAGATAGTGCAGTATTAAGCCATTCTGAGCTGAATAAGCCTCAAAACGCTGGGAAAAGCGCTTATTCACACACTGAGCTTGTATACAGTGCACAAAAGAGGGAAAGAGGGAAAGGCTCTCCCGACAGCAAATTATGGCTTTCAACCATAATGCTTGTTTACTAATATTGTAAATTAAGAAACTTTCAAGTCCGTGTGGCTGAGTTCTTAGTTTGTCTTGTCCTGGTCAGATAGTGCAGTATTAAGCCATTCTGAGCTGAATAAGCCTCAAAACGCTGGGAAAAGCGCTTATTCACACACTGAGCTTGTATACAGTGCACAAAAGAGGGAAAGAGGGAAAGGCTCTCCCGACAGCAAATTATGGCTTTCAACCATAATGCTTGTTTACTAATATTGTAAATTAAGAAACTTTCAAGTCCGTGTGGCTGAGTTCTTAGTTTGTCTTGTCCTGGTCAGATAGTGCAGTATTAAGCCATTCTGAGCTGAATAAGCCTCAAAACGCTGGGAAAAGCGCTTATTCACACACTGAGCTTGTATACAGTGCACAAAAGAGGGAAAGAGGGAAAGGCTCTCCCGACAGCAAATTTCACCATAATGCTTGTTTACTAATATTGTAAATTAAGAAACTTTCAAGTCCGTGTGGCTGAGTTCTTAGTTTGTCTTGTCCTGGTCAGATAGTGCAGTATTAAGCCATTCTGAGCTGAATAAGCCTCAAAACGCTGGGAAAAGCGCTTATTCACACACTGAGCTTGTATACAGTGCACAAAAGAGGGAAAGAGGGAAAGGCTCTCCCGACAGCAAATTATGGCTTCACCATAATGCTTGTTTACTAATATTGTAAATTAAGAAACTTTCAAGTCCGTGTGGCTGAGTTCTTAGTTTGTCTTGTCCTGGTCAGATAGTGCAGTATTAAGCCATTCTGAGCTGAATAAGCCTCAAAACGCTGGGAAAAGCGCTTATTCACACACTGAGCTTGTATACAGTGCACAAAAGAGGGAAAGAGGGAAAGGCTCTCCCGACAGCAAATTATGGCTTTCAACCATAATGCTTGTTTACTAATATTGTAAATTAAGAAACTTTCAAGTCCGTGTGGCTGAGTTCTTAGTTTGTCTTGTCCTGGTCAGATAGTGCAGTATTAAGCCATTCTGAGCTGAATAAGCCTCAAAACGCTGGGAAAAGCGCTTATTCACACACTGAGCTTGTATACAGTGCACAAAAGAGGGAAAGGCTCTCCCGACAGCAAATTACCACATAATGCTTGTTTACTAATATTGTAAATTAAGAAACTTTCAAGTCCGTGTGGCTGAGTTCTTAGTTTGTCTTGTCCTGGTCAGATAGTGCAGTATTAAGCCATTCTGAGCTGAATAAGCCTCAAAACGCTGGGAAAAGCGCTTATTCACACACTGAGCTTGTATACAGTGCACAAAAGAGGAAAGAGGGAAAGGCTCTCCCGACAGCAAATTATGGCTTTCAACCATAATGCTTGTTTACTAATATTGTAAATTAAGAAACTTTCAAGTCCGTGTGGCTGAGTTCTTAGTTTGTCTTGTCCTGGTCAGATAGTGCAGTATTAAGCCATTCTGAGCTGAATAAGCCTCAAAACGCTGGGAAAAGCGCTTATTCACACACTGAGCTTGTATACAGTGCACAAAAGAGGGAAAGAGGGAAAGGCTCTCCCGACAGCAAATTATGCTTCACCATAATGCTTGTTTACTAATATTGTAAATTAAGAAACTTTCAAGTCCGTGTGGCTGAGTTCTTAGTTTGTCTTGTCCTGGTCAGATAGTGCAGTATTAAGCCATTCTGAGCTGAATAAGCCTCAAAACGCTGGGAAAAGCGCTTATTCACACACTGAGCTTGTATACAGTGCACAAAAGAGGGAAAGAGGGAAAGGCTCTCCCGACAGCAAATTATGCTTCAACCATAATGCTTGTTTACTAATATTGTAAATTAAGAAACTTTCAAGTCCGTGTGGCTGAGTTCTTAGTTTGTCTTGTCCTGGTCAGATAGTGCAGTATTAAGCCATTCTGAGCTGAATAAGCCTCAAAACGCTGGGAAAAGCGCTTATTCACACACTGAGCTTGTATACAGTGCACAAAAGAGGGAAAGAGGGAAAGGCTCTCCCGACAGCAAATTATGGCTTCAACCATAATGCTTGTTTACTAATATTGTAAATTAAGAAACTTTCAAGTCCGTGTGGCTGAGTTCTTAGTTTGTCTTGTCCTGGTCAGATAGTGCAGTATTAAGCCATTCTGAGCTGAATAAGCCTCAAAACGCTGGGAAAAGCGCTTATTCACACACTGAGCTTGTATACAGTGCACAAAAGAGGGAAAGAGGGAAAGGCTCTCCCGACAGCAAATTATGCTTCAACCATAATGCTTGTTTACTAATATTGTAAATTAAGAAACTTTCAAGTCCGTGTGGCTGAGTTCTTAGTTTGTCTTGTCCTGGTCAGATAGTGCAGTATTAAGCCATTCTGAGCTGAATAAGCCTCAAAACGCTGGGAAAAGCGCTTATTCACACACTGAGCTTGTATACAGTGCACAAAAGAGGGAAAGAGGGAAAGGCTCTCCCGACAGCAAATTATGGCTTTCAACCATAATGCTTGTTTACTAATATTGTAAATTAAGAAACTTTCAAGTCCGTGTGGCTGAGTTCTTAGTTTGTCTTGTCCTGGTCAGATAGTGCAGTATTAAGCCATTCTGAGCTGAATAAGCCTCAAAACGCTGGGAAAAGCGCTTATTCACACACTGAGCTTGTATACAGTGCACAAAAGAGGGAAAGAGGGAAAGGCTCTCCCGACAGCAAATTATGCTTCACCATAATGCTTGTTTACTAATATTGTAAATTAAGAAACTTTCAAGTCCGTGTGGCTGAGTTCTTAGTTTGTCTTGTCCTGGTCAGATAGTGCAGTATTAAGCCATTCTGAGCTGAATAAGCCTCAAAACGCTGGGAAAAGCGCTTATTCACACACTGAGCTTGTATACAGTGCACAAAAGAGGGAAAGAGGGAAAGGCTCTCCCGACAGCAAATTATGGCTTTCAACCATAATGCTTGTTTACTAATATTGTAAATTAAGAAACTTTCAAGTCCGTGTGGCTGAGTTCTTAGTTTGTCTTGTCCTGGTCAGATAGTGCAGTATTAAGCCATTCTGAGCTGAATAAGCCTCAAAACGCTGGGAAAAGCGCTTATTCACACACTGAGCTTGTATACAGTGCACAAAAGAGGGAAAGAGGGAAAGGCTCTCCCGACAGCAAATTATGCTTCACCATAATGCTTGTTTACTAATATTGTAAATTAAGAAACTTTCAAGTCCGTGTGGCTGAGTTCTTAGTTTGTCTTGTCCTGGTCAGATAGTGCAGTATTAAGCCATTCTGAGCTGAATAAGCCTCAAAACGCTGGGAAAAGCGCTTATTCACACACTGAGCTTGTATACAGTGCACAAAAGAGGGAAAGAGGGAAAGGCTCTCCCGACAGCAAATTATGGCTTTCAACCATAATGCTTGTTTACTAATATTGTAAATTAAGAAACTTTCAAGTCCGTGTGGCTGAGTTCTTAGTTTGTCTTGTCCTGGTCAGATAGTGCAGTATTAAGCCATTCTGAGCTGAATAAGCCTCAAAACGCTGGGAAAAGCGCTTATTCACACACTGAGCTTGTATACAGTGCACAAAAGAGGAAAGAGGGAAAGGCTCTCCCGACAGCAAATTACCATAATGCTTGTTTACTAATATTGTAAATTAAGAAACTTTCAAGTCCGTGTGGCTGAGTTCTTAGTTTGTCTTGTCCTGGTCAGATAGTGCAGTATTAAGCCATTCTGAGCTGAATAAGCCTCAAAACGCTGGGAAAAGCGCTTATTCACACACTGAGCTTGTATACAGTGCACAAAAGAGGGAAAGAGGGAAAGGCTCTCCCGACAGCAAATTATGGCTTTCAACCATAATGCTTGTTTACTAATATTGTAAATTAAGAAACTTTCAAGTCCGTGTGGCTGAGTTCTTAGTTTGTCTTGTCCTGGTCAGATAGTGCAGTATTAAGCCATTCTGAGCTGAATAAGCCTCAAAACGCTGGAAAAGCGCTTATTCACACACTGAGCTTGTATACAGTGCACAAAAGAGGGAAAGAGGGAAAGGCTCTCCCGACAGCAAATTATGGCTTTCAACCATAATGCTTGTTTACTAATATTGTAAATTAAGAAACTTTCAAGTCCGTGTGGCTGAGTTCTTAGTTTGTCTTGTCCTGGTCAGATAGTGCAGTATTAAGCCATTCTGAGCTGAATAAGCCTCAAAACGCTGGGAAAAGCGCTTATTCACACACTGAGCTTGTATACAGTGCACAAAAGAGGGAAAGAGGGAAAGGCTCTCCCGACAGCAAATTATGGCTTTCAACCATAATGCTTGTTTACTAATATTGTAAATTAAGAAACTTTCAAGTCCGTGTGGCTGAGTTCTTAGTTTGTCTTGTCCTGGTCAGATAGTGCAGTATTAAGCCATTCTGAGCTGAATAAGCCTCAAAACGCTGGGAAAAGCGCTTATTCACACACTGAGCTTGTATACAGTGCACAAAAGAGGGAAAGAGGGAAAGGCTCTCCCGACAGCAAATTATGCTTCAACCATAATGCTTGTTTACTAATATTGTAAATTAAGAAACTTTCAAGTCCGTGTGGCTGAGTTCTTAGTTTGTCTTGTCCTGGTCAGATAGTGCAGTATTAAGCCATTCTGAGCTGAATAAGCCTCAAAACGCTGGGAAAAGCGCTTATTCACACACTGAGCTTGTATACAGTGCACAAAAGAGGGAAAGAGGGAAAGGCTCTCCCGACAGCAAATTATGCTACCATAATGCTTGTTTACTAATATTGTAAATTAAGAAACTTTCAAGTCCGTGTGGCTGAGTTCTTAGTTTGTCTTGTCCTGGTCAGATAGTGCAGTATTAAGCCATTCTGAGCTGAATAAGCCTCAAAACGCTGGGAAAAGCGCTTATTCACACACTGAGCTTGTATACAGTGCACAAAAGAGGGAAAGAGGGAAAGGCTCTCCCGACAGCAAATTACCATAATGCTTGTTTACTAATATTGTAAATTAAGAAACTTTCAAGTCCGTGTGGCTGAGTTCTTAGTTTGTCTTGTCCTGGTCAGATAGTGCAGTATTAAGCCATTCTGAGCTGAATAAGCCTCAAAACGCTGGGAAAAGCGCTTATTCACACACTGAGCTTGTATACAGTGCACAAAAGAGGAAAGAGGAAAGGCTCTCCGACAGCAATATGCTTCACCATAATGCTTGTTTACTAATATTGTAAATTAAGAAACTTTCAAGTCCGTGTGGCTGAGTTCTTAGTTTGTCTTGTCCTGGTCAGATAGTGCAGTATTAAGCCATTCTGAGCTGAATAAGCCTCAAAACGCTGGGAAAAGCGCTTATTCACACACTGAGCTTGTATACAGTGCACAAAAGAGGGAAAGAGGGAAAGGCTCTCCCGACAGCAAATTACCATAATGCTTGTTTACTAATATTGTAAATTAAGAAACTTTCAAGTCCGTGTGGCTGAGTTCTTAGTTTGTCTTGTCCTGGTCAGATAGTGCAGTATTAAGCCATTCTGAGCTGAATAAGCCTCAAAACGCTGGGAAAAGCGCTTATTCACACACTGAGCTTGTATACAGTGCACAAAAGAGGGAAAGAGGGAAAGGCTCTCCCGACAGCAAATTATGGCTTTCAACCATAATGCTTGTTTACTAATATTGTAAATTAAGAAACTTTCAAGTCCGTGTGGCTGAGTTCTTAGTTTGTCTTGTCCTGGTCAGATAGTGCAGTATTAAGCCATTCTGAGCTGAATAAGCCTCAAAACGCTGGGAAAAGCGCTTATTCACACACTGAGCTTGTATACAGTGCACAAAAGAGGGAAAGAGGGAAAGGCTCTCCCGACAGCAAATTTACCATAATGCTTGTTTACTAATATTGTAAATTAAGAAACTTTCAAGTCCGTGTGGCTGAGTTCTTAGTTTGTCTTGTCCTGGTCAGATAGTGCAGTATTAAGCCATTCTGAGCTGAATAAGCCTCAAAACGCTGGGAAAAGCGCTTATTCACACACTGAGCTTGTATACAGTGCACAAAAGAGGGAAAGAGGGAAAGGCTCTCCCGACAGCAAATTATGGCTTTCAACCATAATGCTTGTTTACTAATATTGTAAATTAAGAAACTTTCAAGTCCGTGTGGCTGAGTTCTTAGTTTGTCTTGTCCTGGTCAGATAGTGCAGTATTAAGCCATTCTGAGCTGAATAAGCCTCAAAACGCTGGGAAAAGCGCTTATTCACACACTGAGCTTGTATACAGTGCACAAAAGAGGGAAAGAGGGAAAGGCTCTCCGACAGCAAATTACATAATGCTTGTTTACTAATATTGTAATTAAGAAACTTTCAAGTCCGTGTGGCTGAGTTCTTAGTTTGTCTTGTCCTGGTCAGATAGTGCAGTATTAAGCCATTCTGAGCTGAATAAGCCTCAAAACGCTGGGAAAAGCGCTTATTCACACACTGAGCTTGTATACAGTGCACAAAAGAGGGAAAGAGGGAAAGGCTCTCCCGACAGCAAATTATGGCTTTCAACCATAATGCTTGTTTACTAATATTGTAAATTAAGAAACTTTCAAGTCCGTGTGGCTGAGTTCTTAGTTTGTCTTGTCCTGGTCAGATAGTGCAGTATTAAGCCATTCTGAGCTGAATAAGCCTCAAAACGCTGGGAAAAGCGCTTATTCACACACTGAGCTTGTATACAGTGCACAAAAGAGGGAAAGAGGGAAAGGCTCTCCCGACAGCAAATTATGGCTTTCAACCATAATGCTTGTTTACTAATATTGTAAATTAAGAAACTTTCAAGTCCGTGTGGCTGAGTTCTTAGTTTGTCTTGTCCTGGTCAGATAGTGCAGTATTAAGCCATTCTGAGCTGAATAAGCCTCAAAACGCTGGGAAAAGCGCTTATTCACACACTGAGCTTGTATACAGTGCACAAAAGAGGGAAAGAGGGAAAGGCTCTCCCGACAGCAAATTATGCTTCACCATAATGCTTGTTTACTAATATTGTAAATTAAGAAACTTTCAAGTCCGTGTGGCTGAGTTCTTAGTTTGTCTTGTCCTGGTCAGATAGTGCAGTATTAAGCCATTCTGAGCTGAATAAGCCTCAAAACGCTGGGAAAAGCGCTTATTCACACACTGAGCTTGTATACAGTGCACAAAAGAGGGAAAGAGGGAAAGGCTCTCCCGACAGCAAATTATGCTTCACCATAATGCTTGTTTACTAATATTGTAAATTAAGAAACTTTCAAGTCCGTGTGGCTGAGTTCTTAGTTTGTCTTGTCCTGGTCAGATAGTGCAGTATTAAGCCATTCTGAGCTGAATAAGCCTCAAAACGCTGGGAAAAGCGCTTATTCACACACTGAGCTTGTATACAGTGCACAAAAGAGGGAAAGAGGGAAAGGCTCTCCCGACAGCAAATTATGGCTTTCAACCATAATGCTTGTTTACTAATATTGTAAATTAAGAAACTTTCAAGTCCGTGTGGCTGAGTTCTTAGTTTGTCTTGTCCTGGTCAGATAGTGCAGTATTAAGCCATTCTGAGCTGAATAAGCCTCAAAACGCTGGGAAAAGCGCTTATTCACACACTGAGCTTGTATACAGTGCACAAAAGAGGGAAAGAGGGAAAGGCTCTCCCGACAGCAAATTACCATAATGCTTGTTTACTAATATTGTAAATTAAGAAACTTTCAAGTCCGTGTGGCTGAGTTCTTAGTTTGTCTTGTCCTGGTCAGATAGTGCAGTATTAAGCCATTCTGAGCTGAATAAGCCTCAAAACGCTGGGAAAAGCGCTTATTCACACACTGAGCTTGTATACAGTGCACAAAAGAGGGAAAGAGGGAAAGGCTCTCCCGACAGCAAATTATGGCTTTCAACCATAATGCTTGTTTACTAATATTGTAAATTAAGAAACTTTCAAGTCCGTGTGGCTGAGTTCTTAGTTTGTCTTGTCCTGGTCAGATAGTGCAGTATTAAGCCATTCTGAGCTGAATAAGCCTCAAAACGCTGGGAAAAGCGCTTATTCACACACTGAGCTTGTATACAGTGCACAAAAGAGGGAAAGAGGGAAAGGCTCTCCCGACAGCAAATTATGCTTCACCATAATGCTTGTTTACTAATATTGTAAATTAAGAAACTTTCAAGTCCGTGTGGCTGAGTTCTTAGTTTGTCTTGTCCTGGTCAGATAGTGCAGTATTAAGCCATTCTGAGCTGAATAAGCCTCAAAACGCTGGGAAAAGCGCTTATTCACACACTGAGCTTGTATACAGTGCACAAAAGAGGGAAAGAGGGAAAGGCTCTCCCGACAGCAAATTATGGCTTTCAACCATAATGCTTGTTTACTAATATTGTAAATTAAGAAACTTTCAAGTCCGTGTGGCTGAGTTCTTAGTTTGTCTTGTCCTGGTCAGATAGTGCAGTATTAAGCCATTCTGAGCTGAATAAGCCTCAAAACGCTGGGAAAAGCGCTTATTCACACACTGAGCTTGTATACAGTGCACAAAAGAGGGAAAGAGGGAAAGGCTCTCCCGACAGCAAATTATGCTTCAACCATAATGCTTGTTTACTAATATTGTAAATTAAGAAACTTTCAAGTCCGTGTGGCTGAGTTCTTAGTTTGTCTTGTCCTGGTCAGATAGTGCAGTATTAAGCCATTCTGAGCTGAATAAGCCTCAAAACGCTGGGAAAAGCGCTTATTCACACACTGAGCTTGTATACAGTGCACAAAAGAGGGAAAGAGGGAAAGGCTCTCCCGACAGCAAATTACCATAATGCTTGTTTACTAATATTGTAAATTAAGAAACTTTCAAGTCCGTGTGGCTGAGTTCTTAGTTTGTCTTGTCCTGGTCAGATAGTGCAGTATTAAGCCATTCTGAGCTGAATAAGCCTCAAAACGCTGGGAAAAGCGCTTATTCACACACTGAGCTTGTATACAGTGCACAAAAGAGGGAAAGAGGGAAAGGCTCTCCCGACAGCAAATTACCATAATGCTTGTTTACTAATATTGTAAATTAAGAAACTTTCAAGTCCGTGTGGCTGAGTTCTTAGTTTGTCTTGTCCTGGTCAGATAGTGCAGTATTAAGCCATTCTGAGCTGAATAAGCCTCAAAACGCTGGGAAAAGCGCTTATTCACACACTGAGCTTGTATACAGTGCACAAAAGAGGGAAAGAGGGAAAGGCTCTCCCGACAGCAAATTATGGCTTTCAACCATAATGCTTGTTTACTAATATTGTAAATTAAGAAACTTTCAAGTCCGTGTGGCTGAGTTCTTAGTTTGTCTTGTCCTGGTCAGATAGTGCAGTATTAAGCCATTCTGAGCTGAATAAGCCTCAAAACGCTGGGAAAAGCGCTTATTCACACACTGAGCTTGTATACAGTGCACAAAAGAGGGAAAGAGGGAAAGGCTCTCCCGACAGCAAATTATGCTTCACCATAATGCTTGTTTACTAATATTGTAAATTAAGAAACTTTCAAGTCCGTGTGGCTGAGTTCTTAGTTTGTCTTGTCCTGGTCAGATAGTGCAGTATTAAGCCATTCTGAGCTGAATAAGCCTCAAAACGCTGGGAAAAGCGCTTATTCACACACTGAGCTTGTATACAGTGCACAAAAGAGGGAAAGAGGGAAAGGCTCTCCCGACAGCAAATTATGGCTTTCAACCATAATGCTTGTTTACTAATATTGTAAATTAAGAAACTTTCAAGTCCGTGTGGCTGAGTTCTTAGTTTGTCTTGTCCTGGTCAGATAGTGCAGTATTAAGCCATTCTGAGCTGAATAAGCCTCAAAACGCTGGGAAAAGCGCTTATTCACACACTGAGCTTGTATACAGTGCACAAAAGAGGGAAAGAGGGAAAGGCTCTCCCGACAGCAAATTACCATAATGCTTGTTTACTAATATTGTAAATTAAGAAACTTTCAAGTCCGTGTGGCTGAGTTCTTAGTTTGTCTTGTCCTGGTCAGATAGTGCAGTATTAAGCCATTCTGAGCTGAATAAGCCTCAAAACGCTGGGAAAAGCGCTTATTCACACACTGAGCTTGTATACAGTGCACAAAAGAGGGAAAGAGGGAAAGGCTCTCCCGACAGCAAATTATGGCTTTCAACCATAATGCTTGTTTACTAATATTGTAAATTAAGAAACTTTCAAGTCCGTGTGGCTGAGTTCTTAGTTTGTCTTGTCCTGGTCAGATAGTGCAGTATTAAGCCATTCTGAGCTGAATAAGCCTCAAAACGCTGGGAAAAGCGCTTATTCACACACTGAGCTTGTATACAGTGCACAAAAGAGGGAAAGAGGGAAAGGCTCTCCCGACAGCAAATTATGGCTTTCAACCATAATGCTTGTTTACTAATATTGTAAATTAAGAAACTTTCAAGTCCGTGTGGCTGAGTTCTTAGTTTGTCTTGTCCTGGTCAGATAGTGCAGTATTAAGCCATTCTGAGCTGAATAAGCCTCAAAACGCTGGGAAAAGCGCTTATTCACACACTGAGCTTGTATACAGTGCACAAAAGAGGGAAAGAGGGAAAGGCTCTCCCGACAGCAAATTATGGCTTTCAACCATAATGCTTGTTTACTAATATTGTAAATTAAGAAACTTTCAAGTCCGTGTGGCTGAGTTCTTAGTTTGTCTTGTCCTGGTCAGATAGTGCAGTATTAAGCCATTCTGAGCTGAATAAGCCTCAAAACGCTGGGAAAAGCGCTTATTCACACACTGAGCTTGTATACAGTGCACAAAAGAGGGAAAGAGGGAAAGGCTCTCCCGACAGCAAATTATGGCTTTCAACCATAATGCTTGTTTACTAATATTGTAAATTAAGAAACTTTCAAGTCCGTGTGGCTGAGTTCTTAGTTTGTCTTGTCCTGGTCAGATAGTGCAGTATTAAGCCATTCTGAGCTGAATAAGCCTCAAAACGCTGGGAAAAGCGCTTATTCACACACTGAGCTTGTATACAGTGCACAAAAGAGGGAAAGAGGGAAAGGCTCTCCCGACAGCAAATTATGGCTTTCAACCATAATGCTTGTTTACTAATATTGTAAATTAAGAAACTTTCAAGTCCGTGTGGCTGAGTTCTTAGTTTGTCTTGTCCTGGTCAGATAGTGCAGTATTAAGCCATTCTGAGCTGAATAAGCCTCAAAACGCTGGGAAAAGCGCTTATTCACACACTGAGCTTGTATACAGTGCACAAAAGAGGGAAAGAGGGAAAGGCTCTCCCGACAGCAAATTATGGCTTTCAACCATAATGCTTGTTTACTAATATTGTAAATTAAGAAACTTTCAAGTCCGTGTGGCTGAGTTCTTAGTTTGTCTTGTCCTGGTCAGATAGTGCAGTATTAAGCCATTCTGAGCTGAATAAGCCTCAAAACGCTGGGAAAAGCGCTTATTCACACACTGAGCTTGTATACAGTGCACAAAAGAGGGAAAGAGGGAAAGGCTCTCCCGACAGCAAATTATGCTTCACCATAATGCTTGTTTACTAATATTGTAAATTAAGAAACTTTCAAGTCCGTGTGGCTGAGTTCTTAGTTTGTCTTGTCCTGGTCAGATAGTGCAGTATTAAGCCATTCTGAGCTGAATAAGCCTCAAAACGCTGGGAAAAGCGCTTATTCACACACTGAGCTTGTATACAGTGCACAAAAGAGGGAAAGAGGGAAAGGCTCTCCCGACAGCAAATTATGGCTTTCAACCATAATGCTTGTTTACTAATATTGTAAATTAAGAAACTTTCAAGTCCGTGTGGCTGAGTTCTTAGTTTGTCTTGTCCTGGTCAGATAGTGCAGTATTAAGCCATTCTGAGCTGAATAAGCCTCAAAACGCTGGGAAAAGCGCTTATTCACACACTGAGCTTGTATACAGTGCACAAAAGAGGGAAAGAGGGAAAGGCTCTCCCGACAGCAAATTATGGCTTTCAACCATAATGCTTGTTTACTAATATTGTAAATTAAGAAACTTTCAAGTCCGTGTGGCTGAGTTCTTAGTTTGTCTTGTCCTGGTCAGATAGTGCAGTATTAAGCCATTCTGAGCTGAATAAGCCTCAAAACGCTGGGAAAAGCGCTTATTCACACACTGAGCTTGTATACAGTGCACAAAAGAGGGAAAGAGGGAAAGGCTCTCCCGACAGCAAATTATGGCTTTCAACCATAATGCTTGTTTACTAATATTGTAAATTAAGAAACTTTCAAGTCCGTGTGGCTGAGTTCTTAGTTTGTCTTGTCCTGGTCAGATAGTGCAGTATTAAGCCATTCTGAGCTGAATAAGCCTCAAAACGCTGGGAAAAGCGCTTATTCACACACTGAGCTTGTATACAGTGCACAAAAGAGGGAAAGAGGGAAAGGCTCTCCCGACAGCAAATTATGGCTTTCAACCATAATGCTTGTTTACTAATATTGTAAATTAAGAAACTTTCAAGTCCGTGTGGCTGAGTTCTTAGTTTGTCTTGTCCTGGTCAGATAGTGCAGTATTAAGCCATTCTGAGCTGAATAAGCCTCAAAACGCTGGGAAAAGCGCTTATTCACACACTGAGCTTGTATACAGTGCACAAAAGAGGGAAAGAGGGAAAGGCTCTCCCGACAGCAAATTATGGCTTTCAACCATAATGCTTGTTTACTAATATTGTAAATTAAGAAACTTTCAAGTCCGTGTGGCTGAGTTCTTAGTTTGTCTTGTCCTGGTCAGATAGTGCAGTATTAAGCCATTCTGAGCTGAATAAGCCTCAAAACGCTGGGAAAAGCGCTTATTCACACACTGAGCTTGTATACAGTGCACAAAAGAGGGAAAGAGGGAAAGGCTCTCCCGACAGCAAATTACCATAATGCTTGTTTACTAATATTGTAAATTAAGAAACTTTCAAGTCCGTGTGGCTGAGTTCTTAGTTTGTCTTGTCCTGGTCAGATAGTGCAGTATTAAGCCATTCTGAGCTGAATAAGCCTCAAAACGCTGGGAAAAGCGCTTATTCACACACTGAGCTTGTATACAGTGCACAAAAGAGGGAAAGAGGGAAAGGCTCTCCCGACAGCAAATTATGGCTTTCAACCATAATGCTTGTTTACTAATATTGTAAATTAAGAAACTTTCAAGTCCGTGTGGCTGAGTTCTTAGTTTGTCTTGTCCTGGTCAGATAGTGCAGTATTAAGCCATTCTGAGCTGAATAAGCCTCAAAACGCTGGGAAAAGCGCTTATTCACACACTGAGCTTGTATACAGTGCACAAAAGAGGGAAAGAGGGAAAGGCTCTCCCGACAGCAAATTATGGCTTTCAACCATAATGCTTGTTTACTAATATTGTAAATTAAGAAACTTTCAAGTCCGTGTGGCTGAGTTCTTAGTTTGTCTTGTCCTGGTCAGATAGTGCAGTATTAAGCCATTCTGAGCTGAATAAGCCTCAAAACGCTGGGAAAAGCGCTTATTCACACACTGAGCTTGTATACAGTGCACAAAAGAGGGAAAGAGGGAAAGGCTCTCCCGACAGCAAATTATGGCTTTCAACCATAATGCTTGTTTACTAATATTGTAAATTAAGAAACTTTCAAGTCCGTGTGGCTGAGTTCTTAGTTTGTCTTGTCCTGGTCAGATAGTGCAGTATTAAGCCATTCTGAGCTGAATAAGCCTCAAAACGCTGGGAAAAGCGCTTATTCACACACTGAGCTTGTATACAGTGCACAAAAGAGGGAAAGAGGGAAAGGCTCTCCCGACAGCAAATTATGGCTTTCAACCATAATGCTTGTTTACTAATATTGTAAATTAAGAAACTTTCAAGTCCGTGTGGCTGAGTTCTTAGTTTGTCTTGTCCTGGTCAGATAGTGCAGTATTAAGCCATTCTGAGCTGAATAAGCCTCAAAACGCTGGGAAAAGCGCTTATTCACACACTGAGCTTGTATACAGTGCACAAAAGAGGGAAAGAGGGAAAGGCTCTCCCGACAGCAAATTATGGCTTTCAACCATAATGCTTGTTTACTAATATTGTAAATTAAGAAACTTTCAAGTCCGTGTGGCTGAGTTCTTAGTTTGTCTTGTCCTGGTCAGATAGTGCAGTATTAAGCCATTCTGAGCTGAATAAGCCTCAAAACGCTGGGAAAAGCGCTTATTCACACACTGAGCTTGTATACAGTGCACAAAAGAGGGAAAGAGGGAAAGGCTCTCCCGACAGCAAATTATGGCTTTCAACCATAATGCTTGTTTACTAATATTGTAAATTAAGAAACTTTCAAGTCCGTGTGGCTGAGTTCTTAGTTTGTCTTGTCCTGGTCAGATAGTGCAGTATTAAGCCATTCTGAGCTGAATAAGCCTCAAAACGCTGGGAAAAGCGCTTATTCACACACTGAGCTTGTATACAGTGCACAAAAGAGGGAAAGAGGGAAAGGCTCTCCCGACAGCAAATTATGGCTTTCAACCATAATGCTTGTTTACTAATATTGTAAATTAAGAAACTTTCAAGTCCGTGTGGCTGAGTTCTTAGTTTGTCTTGTCCTGGTCAGATAGTGCAGTATTAAGCCATTCTGAGCTGAATAAGCCTCAAAACGCTGGGAAAAGCGCTTATTCACACACTGAGCTTGTATACAGTGCACAAAAGAGGGAAAGAGGGAAAGGCTCTCCCGACAGCAAATTATGCTTCAACCATAATGCTTGTTTACTAATATTGTAAATTAAGAAACTTTCAAGTCCGTGTGGCTGAGTTCTTAGTTTGTCTTGTCCTGGTCAGATAGTGCAGTATTAAGCCATTCTGAGCTGAATAAGCCTCAAAACGCTGGGAAAAGCGCTTATTCACACACTGAGCTTGTATACAGTGCACAAAAGAGGGAAAGAGGGAAAGGCTCTCCCGACAGCAAATTACCATAATGCTTGTTTACTAATATTGTAAATTAAGAAACTTTCAAGTCCGTGTGGCTGAGTTCTTAGTTTGTCTTGTCCTGGTCAGATAGTGCAGTATTAAGCCATTCTGAGCTGAATAAGCCTCAAAACGCTGGGAAAAGCGCTTATTCACACACTGAGCTTGTATACAGTGCACAAAAGAGGGAAAGAGGGAAAGGCTCTCCCGACAGCAAATTATGCTTCACCATAATGCTTGTTTACTAATATTGTAAATTAAGAAACTTTCAAGTCCGTGTGGCTGAGTTCTTAGTTTGTCTTGTCCTGGTCAGATAGTGCAGTATTAAGCCATTCTGAGCTGAATAAGCCTCAAAACGCTGGGAAAAGCGCTTATTCACACACTGAGCTTGTATACAGTGCACAAAAGAGGGAAAGAGGGAAAGGCTCTCCCGACAGCAAATTATGGCTTTCAACCATAATGCTTGTTTACTAATATTGTAAATTAAGAAACTTTCAAGTCCGTGTGGCTGAGTTCTTAGTTTGTCTTGTCCTGGTCAGATAGTGCAGTATTAAGCCATTCTGAGCTGAATAAGCCTCAAAACGCTGGGAAAAGCGCTTATTCACACACTGAGCTTGTATACAGTGCACAAAAGAGGGAAAGAGGGAAAGGCTCTCCCGACAGCAAATTATGGCTTTCAACCATAATGCTTGTTTACTAATATTGTAAATTAAGAAACTTTCAAGTCCGTGTGGCTGAGTTCTTAGTTTGTCTTGTCCTGGTCAGATAGTGCAGTATTAAGCCATTCTGAGCTGAATAAGCCTCAAAACGCTGGGAAAAGCGCTTATTCACACACTGAGCTTGTATACAGTGCACAAAAGAGGGAAAGAGGGAAAGGCTCTCCCGACAGCAAATTATGGCTTTCAACCATAATGCTTGTTTACTAATATTGTAAATTAAGAAACTTTCAAGTCCGTGTGGCTGAGTTCTTAGTTTGTCTTGTCCTGGTCAGATAGTGCAGTATTAAGCCATTCTGAGCTGAATAAGCCTCAAAACGCTGGGAAAAGCGCTTATTCACACACTGAGCTTGTATACAGTGCACAAAAGAGGGAAAGAGGGAAAGGCTCTCCCGACAGCAAATTTCACCATAATGCTTGTTTACTAATATTGTAAATTAAGAAACTTTCAAGTCCGTGTGGCTGAGTTCTTAGTTTGTCTTGTCCTGGTCAGATAGTGCAGTATTAAGCCATTCTGAGCTGAATAAGCCTCAAAACGCTGGGAAAAGCGCTTATTCACACACTGAGCTTGTATACAGTGCACAAAAGAGGGAAAGAGGGAAAGGCTCTCCCGACAGCAAATTATGCTTCACCATAATGCTTGTTTACTAATATTGTAAATTAAGAAACTTTCAAGTCCGTGTGGCTGAGTTCTTAGTTTGTCTTGTCCTGGTCAGATAGTGCAGTATTAAGCCATTCTGAGCTGAATAAGCCTCAAAACGCTGGGAAAAGCGCTTATTCACACACTGAGATTGTATACAGTGCACAAAAGAGGGAAAGAGGGAAAGGCTCTCCCGACAGCAAATTTACCATAATGCTTGTTTACTAATATTGTAAATTAAGAAACTTTCAAGTCCGTGTGGCTGAGTTCTTAGTTTGTCTTGTCCTGGTCAGATAGTGCAGTATTAAGCCATTCTGAGCTGAATAAGCCTCAAAACGCTGGGAAAAGCGCTTATTCACACACTGAGCTTGTATACAGTGCACAAAAGAGGGAAAGAGGGAAAGGCTCTCCCGACAGCAAATTATGCTTCACCATAATGCTTGTTTACTAATATTGTAAATTAAGAAACTTTCAAGTCCGTGTGGCTGAGTTCTTAGTTTGTCTTGTCCTGGTCAGATAGTGCAGTATTAAGCCATTCTGAGCTGAATAAGCCTCAAAACGCTGGGAAAAGCGCTTATTCACACACTGAGCTTGTATACAGTGCACAAAAGAGGGAAAGAGGGAAAGGCTCTCCCGACAGCAAATTATGGCTTTCAACCATAATGCTTGTTTACTAATATTGTAAATTAAGAAACTTTCAAGTCCGTGTGGCTGAGTTCTTAGTTTGTCTTGTCCTGGTCAGATAGTGCAGTATTAAGCCATTCTGAGCTGAATAAGCCTCAAAACGCTGGGAAAAGCGCTTATTCACACACTGAGCTTGTATACAGTGCACAAAAGAGGGAAAGAGGGAAAGGCTCTCCCGACAGCAAATTATGTCACCATAATGCTTGTTTACTAATATTGTAAATTAAGAAACTTTCAAGTCCGTGTGGCTGAGTTCTTAGTTTGTCTTGTCCTGGTCAGATAGTGCAGTATTAAGCCATTCTGAGCTGAATAAGCCTCAAAACGCTGGGAAAAGCGCTTATTCACACACTGAGCTTGTATACAGTGCACAAAAGAGGGAAAGAGGGAAAGGCTCTCCCGACAGCAAATTATGGCTTCAACCATAATGCTTGTTTACTAATATTGTAAATTAAGAAACTTTCAAGTCCGTGTGGCTGAGTTCTTAGTTTGTCTTGTCCTGGTCAGATAGTGCAGTATTAAGCCATTCTGAGCTGAATAAGCCTCAAAACGCTGGGAAAAGCGCTTATTCACACACTGAGCTTGTATACAGTGCACAAAAGAGGGAAAGAGGGAAAGGCTCTCCCGACAGCAAATTACCATAATGCTTGTTTACTAATATTGTAAATTAAGAAACTTTCAAGTCCGTGTGGCTGAGTTCTTAGTTTGTCTTGTCCTGGTCAGATAGTGCAGTATTAAGCCATTCTGAGCTGAATAAGCCTCAAAACGCTGGGAAAAGCGCTTATTCACACACTGAGCTTGTATACAGTGCACAAAAGAGGGAAAGAGGGAAAGGCTCTCCCGACAGCAAATTATGCTTCAACCATAATGCTTGTTTACTAATATTGTAAATTAAGAAACTTTCAAGTCCGTGTGGCTGAGTTCTTAGTTTGTCTTGTCCTGGTCAGATAGTGCAGTATTAAGCCATTCTGAGCTGAATAAGCCTCAAAACGCTGGGAAAAGCGCTTATTCACACACTGAGCTTGTATACAGTGCACAAAAGAGGGAAAGAGGGAAAGGCTCTCTCCGACAGCAAATTACCATAATGCTTGTTTACTAATATTGTAAATTAAGAAACTTTCAAGTCCGTGTGGCTGAGTTCTTAGTTTGTCTTGTCCTGGTCAGATAGTGCAGTATTAAGCCATTCTGAGCTGAATAAGCCTCAAAACGCTGGGAAAAGCGCTTATTCACACACTGAGCTTGTATACAGTGCACAAAAGAGGGAAAGAGGAAAGGCTCTCCCGACAGCAAATTATGGCTTTCAACCATAATGCTTGTTTACTAATATTGTAAATTAAGAAACTTTCAAGTCCGTGTGGCTGAGTCTTAGTTTGTCTTGTCCTGGTCAGATAGTGCAGTATTAAGCCATTCTGAGCTGAATAAGCCTCCAAAACGCTGGGAAAAGCGCTTATTCCACACTGAGATTGTATACAGTGCACAAAAGAGGAAAGAGGAAACTTCCGACAGCAAATTACCATAATGCTTGTTTACTAATATTGTAAATTAAGAAACTTTCAAGTCCGTGTGGCCTGAGTTCTTAGTTTGTCTTGTCCTGGTCAGATAGTGCAGTATTAAGCCATTCTGAGCTGAATAAGCCTCAAAACGCTGGGAAAAGCGCTTATTCACACACTGAGATTGTATACAGTGCCACAAAAGAGGGAAAGAGGGAAAGGCTCTCCCGACAGCAAATTTTCACCATAATGCTTGGTTTACTAATATTGTAAATTAAGAAACTTTCAAGTCCGTGTGGCTGAGTTCTTAGTTTGTCTTGTCCTGGTCAGATAGTGCAGTATTAAGCCATTCTGAGCTGAATAAGCCTCAAAACGCTGGGAAAAGCGCTTATTCACACACTGAGCTTGTATACAGTGCACAAAAGAGGGAAAGAGGGAAAGGCTCTCCCGACAGCAAATTATGGCTTTCAACCATAATGCTTGTTTACTAATATTGTAAATTAAGAAACTTTCAAGTCCGTGTGGCTGAGTTCTTAGTTTGTCTTGTCCTGGTCAGATAGTGCAGTATTAAGCCATTCTGAGCTGAATAAGCCTCAAAACGCTGGGAAAAGCGCTTATTCACACACTGAGATTGTATACAGTGCACAAAAGAGGGAAAGAGGGGAAAGGCTCTCCCGACAGCAAATTACCATAATGCTTGTTTACTAATATTGTAAATTAAGAAACTTTCAAGTCCGTGTGGCTGAGTTCTTAGTTTGTCTTGTCCTGGTCAGATAGTGCAGTATTAAGCCATTCTGAGCTGAATAAGCCTCAAAACGCTGGGAAAAGCGCTTATTCACACACTGAGCTTGTATACAGTGCACAAAAGAGGGAAAGAGGGAAAGGCTCTCCCGACAGCAAATTATGGCTTTCAACCATAATGCTTGTTTACTAATATTGTAAATTAAGAAACTTTCAAGTCCGTGTGGCTGAGTTCTTAGTTTGTCTTGTCCTGGTCAGATAGTGCAGTATTAAGCCATTCTGAGCTGAATAAGCCTCAAAACGCTGGGAAAAGCGCTTATTCACACACTGAGCTTGTATACAGTGCACAAAAGAGGGAAAGAGGGAAAGGCTCTCCCGACAGCAAATTACCATAATGCTTGTTTACTAATATTGTAAATTAAGAAACTTTCAAGTCCGTGTGGCTGAGTTCTTAGTTTGTCTTGTCCTGGTCAGATAGTGCAGTATTAAGCCATTCTGAGCTGAATAAGCCTCAAAACGCTGGGAAAAGCGCTTATTCACACACTGAGCTTGTATACAGTGCACAAAAGAGGGAAAGAGGGAAAGGCTCTCCCGACAGCAAATTATCCACCATAATGCTTGTTTACTAATATTGTAAATTAAGAAACTTTCAAGTCCGTGTGGCTGAGTTCTTAGTTTGTCTTGTCCTGGTCAGATAGTGCAGTATTAAGCCATTCTGAGCTGAATAAGCCTCAAAACGCTGGGAAAAGCGCTTATTCACACACTGAGCTTGTATACAGTGCACAAAAGAGGGAAAGAGGGAAAGGCTCTCCCGACAGCAAATTATGGCTTTCAACCATAATGCTTGTTTACTAATATTGTAAATTAAGAAACTTTCAAGTCCGTGTGGCTGAGTTCTTAGTTTGTCTTGTCCTGGTCAGATAGTGCAGTATTAAGCCATTCTGAGCTGAATAAGCCTCAAAACGCTGGGAAAAGAGCTTGTATACAGTGCACAAAAGAGGGAAGAGGGAAAGGCTCTCCGACAGCAAATTACCATAATGCTTGTTTACTAATATTGTAAATTAAGAAACTTTCAAGTCCGTGTGGCTGAGTTCTTAGTTTGTCTTGTCCTGGTCAGATAGTGCAGTATTAAGCCATTCTGAGCTGAATAAGCCTCAAAACGCTGGGAAAAGCGCTTATTCACACACTGAGCTTGTATACAGTGCACAAAAGAGGGAAAGAGGGAAAGGCTCTCCCGACAGCAAATTAAACCATAATGCTTGTTTACTAATATTGTAAATAAGAAACTTTCAAGTCCGTGTGGCTGAGTTCTTAGTTTGTCTTGTCCTGGTCAGATAGTGCAGTATTAAGCCATTCTGAGCTGAATAAGCCTCAAAACGCTGGGAAAAGCGCTTATTCACACACTGAGCTTGTATACAGTGCACAAAAGAGGGAAAGAGGGAAAGGCTCTCCCGACAGCAAATTATGCTTTCAACCATAATGCTTGTTTACTAATATTGTAAATTAAGAAACTTTCAAGTCCGTGTGGCTGAGTTCTTAGTTTGTCTTGTCCTGGTCAGATAGTGCAGTATTAAGCCATTCTGAGCTGAATAAGCCTCAAAACGCTGGGAAAAGCGCTTATTCACACACTGAGCTTGTATACAGTGCACAAAAGAGGGAAAGAGGGAAAGGCTCTCCCGACAGCAAATTACCATAATGCTTGTTTACTAATATTGTAAATTAAGAAACTTTCAAGTCCGTGTGGCTGAGTTCTTAGTTTGTCTTGTCCTGGTCAGATAGTGCAGTATTAAGCCATTCTGAGCTGAATAAGCCTCAAAAACGCTGGGAAAAGCGCTTATTCACACACTGAGCTTGTATACAGTGCACAAAAGAGGGAAAGAGGGAAAGGCTCTCCCGACAGCAAATTATGGCTTTCAACCATAATGCTTGTTTACTAATATTGTAAATTAAGAAACTTTCAAGTCCGTGTGGCTGAGTTCTTAGTTTGTCTTGTCCTGGTCAGATAGTGCAGTATTAAGCCATTCTGAGCTGAATAAGCCTCAAAACGCTGGGAAAAGCGCTTATTCACACACTGAGACTTGTATACAGTGCACAAAAGAGGGAAAGAGGGAAAGGCTCTCCGACAGCAAATTATTTTCACCATAATGCTTGTTTACTAATATTGTAAATTAAGAAACTTTCAAGTCCGTGTGGCTGAGTTCTTAGTTTGTCTTGTCCTGGTCAGATAGTGCAGTATTAAGCCATTCTGAGCTGAATAAGCCTCAAAACGCTGGGAAAAGCGCTTATTCACACACTGAGCTTGTATACAGTGCACAAAAGAGGGAAAGAGGGAAAGGCTCTCCCGACAGCAAATTACTCACCATAATGCTTGTTTACTAATATTGTAAATTAAGAAACTTTCAAGTCCGTGTGGCTGAGTTCTTAGTTTGTCTTGTCCTGGTCAGATAGTGCAGTATTAAGCCATTCTGAGCTGAATAAGCCTCAAAACGCTGGGAAAAGCGCTTATTCACACACTGAGCTTGTATACAGTGCACAAAAGAGGGAAAGAGGGAAAGGCTCTCCCGACAGCAAATTACCATAATGCTTGTTTACTAATATTGTAAATTAAGAAACTTTCAAGTCCGTGTGGCTGAGTTCTTAGTTTGTCTTGTCCTGGTCAGATAGTGCAGTATTAAGCCATTCTGAGCTGAATAAGCCTCAAAACGCTGGGAAAAGCGCTTATTCACACACTGAGCTTGTATACAGTGCACAAAAGAGGGAAAGAGGGAAAGGCTCTCCCGACAGCAATTATGGCTTTCAACCATAATGCTTGTTTACTAATATTGTAAATTAAGAAACTTTCAAGTCCGTGTGGCTGAGTTCTTAGTTTGTCTTGTCCTGGTCAGATAGTGCAGTATTAAGCCATTCTGAGCTGAATAAGCCTCAAAACGCTGGGAAAAGCGCTTATTCACACACTGAGCTTGTATACAGTGCACAAAAGAGGGAAAGAGGGAAAGGCTCTCCCGACAGCAAATTACCATAATGCTTGTTTACTAATATTGTAAATTAAGAAACTTTCAAGTCCGTGTGGCTGAGTTCTTAGTTTGTCTTGTCCTGGTCAGATAGTGCAGTATTAAGCCATTCTGAGCTGAATAAGCCTCAAAACGCTGGGAAAAGCGCTTATTCACACACTGAGCTTGTATACAGTGCACAAAAGAGGGAAAGAGGGAAAGGCTCTCCCGACAGCAAATTATGGCTTTCAACATAATGCTTGTTTACTAATATTGTAAATTAAGAAACTTTCAAGTCCGTGTGGCTGAGTTCTTAGTTTGTCTTGTCCTGGTCAGATAGTGCAGTATTAAGCCATTCTGAGCTGAATAAGCCTCAAAACGCTGGGAAAAGCGCTTATTCACACACTGAGCTTGTATACAGTGCACAAAAGAGGGAAAGAGGGAAAGGCTCTCCCGACAGCAAATTATGGCTTTCAACCATAATGCTTGTTTACTAATATTGTAAATTAAGAAACTTTCAAGTCCGTGTGGCTGAGTTCTTAGTTTGTCTTGTCCTGGTCAGATAGTGCAGTATTAAGCCATTCTGAGCTGAATAAGCCTCAAAACGCTGGGAAAAGCGCTTATTCACACACTGAGCTTGTATACAGTGCACAAAAGAGGGAAAGAGGGAAAGGCTCTCCCGACAGCAAATTAACCATAATGCTTGTTTACTAATATTGTAAATTAAGAAACTTTCAAGTCCGTGTGGCTGAGTTCTTAGTTTGTCTTGTCCTGGTCAGATAGTGCAGTATTAAGCCATTCTGAGCTGAATAAGCCTCAAAACGCTGGGAAAAGCGCTTATTCACACACTGAGCTTGTATACAGTGCACAAAAGAGGGAAAGAGGGAAAGGCTCTCCCGACAGCAAATTACCATAATGCTTGTTTACTAATATTGTAAATTAAGAAACTTTCAAGTCCGTGTGGCTGAGTTCTTAGTTTGTCTTGTCCTGGTCAGATAGTGCAGTATTAAGCCATTCTGAGCTGAATAAGCCTCAAAACGCTGGGAAAAGCGCTTATTCACACACTGAGCTTGTATACAGTGCACAAAAGAGGGAAAGAGGGAAAGGCTCTCCCGACAGCAAATTATGGCTTTCAACCATAATGCTTGTTTACTAATATTGTAAATTAAGAAACTTTCAAGTCCGTGTGGCTGAGTTCTTAGTTTGTCTTGTCCTGGTCAGATAGTGCAGTATTAAGCCATTCTGAGCTGAATAAGCCTCAAAACGCTGGGAAAAGCGCTTATTCACACACTGAGCTTGTATACAGTGCACAAAAGAGGGAAAGAGGGAAAGGCTCTCCCGACAGCAAATTACCATAATGCTTGTTTACTAATATTGTAAATTAAGAAACTTTCAAGTCCGTGTGGCTGAGTTCTTAGTTTGTCTTGTCCTGGTCAGATAGTGCAGTATTAAGCCATTCTGAGCTGAATAAGCCTCAAAACGCTGGGAAAAGCGCTTATTCACACACTGAGCTTGTATACAGTGCACAAAAGAGGGAAAGAGGGAAAGGCTCTCCCGACAGCAAATTATTACCATAATGCTTGTTTACTAATATTGTAAATTAAGAAACTTTCAAGTCCGTGTGGCTGAGTTCTTAGTTTGTCTTGTCCTGGTCAGATAGTGCAGTATTAAGCCATTCTGAGCTGAATAAGCCTCAAAACGCTGGGAAAAGCGCTTATTCACACACTGAGCTTGTATACAGTGCACAAAAGAGGGAAAGAGGGAAAGGCTCTCCCGACAGCAAATTATGGCTTTCAACCATAATGCTTGTTTACTAATATTGTAAATTAAGAAACTTTCAAGTCCGTGTGGCTGAGTTCTTAGTTTGTCTTGTCCTGGTCAGATAGTGCAGTATTAAGCCATTCTGAGCTGAATAAGCCTCAAAACGCTGGGAAAAGCGCTTATTCACACACTGAGCTTGTATACAGTGCACAAAAGAGGGAAAGAGGGAAAGGCTCTCCCGACAGCAAATTACCATAATGCTTGTTTACTAATATTGTAAATTAAGAAACTTTCAAGTCCGTGTGGCTGAGTTCTTAGTTTGTCTTGTCCTGGTCAGATAGTGCAGTATTAAGCCATTCTGAGCTGAATAAGCCTCAAAACGCTGGGAAAAGCGCTTATTCACACACTGAGCTTGTATACAGTGCACAAAAGAGGGAAAGAGGGAAAGGCTCTCCCGACAGCAAATTATGGCTTTCAACCATAATGCTTGTTTACTAATATTGTAAATTAAGAAACTTTCAAGTCCGTGTGGCTGAGTTCTTAGTTTGTCTTGTCCTGGTCAGATAGTGCAGTATTAAGCCATTCTGAGCTGAATAAGCCTCAAAACGCTGGGAAAAGCGCTTATTCACACACTGAGCTTGTATACAGTGCACAAAAGAGGGAAAGAGGGAAAGGCTCTCCCGACAGCAAATTACCATAATGCTTGTTTACTAATATTGTAAATTAAGAAACTTTCAAGTCCGTGTGGCTGAGTTCTTAGTTTGTCTTGTCCTGGTCAGATAGTGCAGTATTAAGCCATTCTGAGCTGAATAAGCCTCAAAACGCTGGGAAAAGCGCTTATTCACACACTGAGCTTGTATACAGTGCACAAAAGAGGGAAAGAGGGAAAGGCTCTCCCGACAGCAAATTATGGCTTTCAACCATAATGCTTGTTTACTAATATTGTAAATTAAGAAACTTTCAAGTCCGTGTGGCTGAGTTCTTAGTTTGTCTTGTCCTGGTCAGATAGTGCAGTATTAAGCCATTCTGAGCTGAATAAGCCTCAAAACGCTGGGAAAAGCGCTTATTCACACACTGAGCTTGTATACAGTGCACAAAAGAGGGAAAGAGGGAAAGGCTCTCCCGACAGCAAATTACCATAATGCTTGTTTACTAATATTGTAAATTAAGAAACTTTCAAGTCCGTGTGGCTGAGTTCTTAGTTTGTCTTGTCCTGGTCAGATAGTGCAGTATTAAGCCATTCTGAGCTGAATAAGCCTCAAAACGCTGGGAAAAGCGCTTATTCACACACTGAGCTTGTATACAGTGCACAAAAGAGGGAAAGAGGGAAAAGGCTCTCCCGACAGCAAATGTACCATAATGCTTGTTTACTAATATTGTAAATTAAGAAACTTTCAAGTCCGTGTGGCTGAGTTCTTAGTTTGTCTTGTCCTGGTCAGATAGTGCAGTATTAAGCCATTCTGAGCTGAATAAGCCTCAAAACGCTGGGAAAAGCGCTTATTCACACACTGAGCTTGTATACAGTGCACAAAAGAGGGAAAGAGGGAAAGGCTCTCCCGACAGCAATATTACCATAATGCTTGTTTACTAATATTGTAAATTAAGAAACTTTCAAGTCCGTGTGGCTGAGTTCTTAGTTTGTCTTGTCCTGGTCAGATAGTGCAGTATTAAGCCATTCTGAGCTGAATAAGCCTCAAAACGCTGGGAAAAGCGCTTATTCACACACTGAGCTTGTATACAGTGCACAAAAGAGGGAAAGAGGGAAAGGCTCTCCCGACAGCAAATTACCATAATGCTTGTTTACTAATATTGTAAATTAAGAAACTTTCAAGTCCGTGTGGCTGAGTTCTTAGTTTGTCTTGTCCTGGTCAGATAGTGCAGTATTAAGCCATTCTGAGCTGAATAAGCCTCAAAACGCTGGGAAAAGCGCTTATTCACACACTGGAGCTTGTATACAGTGCACAAAAGAGGGAAAGAGGGAAAGGCTCTCCCGACAGCAAATTATGGCTTTCACCATAATGCTTGTTTACTAATATTGTAAATTAAGAAACTTTCAAGTCCGTGTGGCTGAGTTCTTAGTTTGTCTTGTCCTGGTCAGATAGTGCAGTATTAAGCCATTCTGAGCTGAATAAGCCTCAAAACGCTGGGAAAAGCGCTTATTCACACACTGAGCTTGTATACAGTGCACAAAAGAGGGAAAGAGGGAAAGGCTCTCCCGACAGCAAATTACCATAATGCTTGTTTACTAATATTGTAAATTAAGAAACTTTCAAGTCCGTGTGGCTGAGTTCTTAGTTTGTCTTGTCCTGGTCAGATAGTGCAGTATTAAGCCATTCTGAGCTGAATAAGCCTCAAAACGCTGGGAAAAGCGCTTATTCACACACTGAGCTTGTATACAGTGCACAAAAGAGGGAAAGAGGGAAAGGCTCTCCCGACAGCAAATTATGCTCCATAATGCTTGTTTACTAATATTGTAAATTAAGAAACTTTCAAGTCCGTGTGGCTGAGTTCTTAGTTTGTCTTGTCCTGGTCAGATAGTGCAGTATTAAGCCATTCTGAGCTGAATAAGCCTCAAAACGCTGGGAAAAGCGCTTATTCACACACTGAGATTGTATACAGTGCACAAAAGAGGGAAAGAGGGAAAGGCTCTCCCGACAGCAAATTATGGCTTACCATAATGCTTGTTTACTAATATTGTAAATTAAGAAACTTTCAAGTCCGTGTGGCTGAGTTCTTAGTTTGTCTTGTCCTGGTCAGATAGTGCAGTATTAAGCCATTCTGAGCTGAATAAGCCTCAAAACGCTGGGAAAAGCGCTTATTCACACACTGAGCTTGTATACAGTGCACAAAAGAGGGAAAGAGGGAAAGGCTCTCCGACAGCAAATTATGCTTCAACATAATGCTTGTTTACTAATATTGTAAATTAAGAAACTTTCAAGTCCGTGTGGCTGAGTTCTTAGTTTGTCTTGTCCTGGTCAGATAGTGCAGTATTAAGCCATTCTGAGCTGAATAAGCCTCAAAACGCTGGGAAAAGCGCTTATTCACACACTGAGCTTGTATACAGTGCACAAAAGAGGGAAAGAGGGAAAGGCTCTCCCGACAGCAAATTATGGCTTTCAACCATAATGCTTGTTTACTAATATTGTAAATTAAGAAACTTTCAAGTCCGTGTGGCTGAGTTCTTAGTTTGTCTTGTCCTGGTCAGATAGTGCAGTATTAAGCCATTCTGAGCTGAATAAGCCTCAAAACGCTGGGAAAAGCGCTTATTCACACACTGAGCTTGTATACAGTGCACAAAAGAGGGAAAGAGGGAAAGGCTCTCCGACAGCAAATTTACCATAATGCTTGTTTACTAATATTGTAAATTAAGAAACTTTCAAGTCCGTGTGGCTGAGTTCTTAGTTTGTCTTGTCCTGGTCAGATAGTGCAGTATTAAGCCATTCTGAGCTGAATAAGCCTCAAAACGCTGGGAAAAGCGCTTATTCACACACTGAGCTTGTATACAGTGCACAAAAGAGGGAAAGAGGGAAAGGCTCTCCGACAGCAAATTATGGCTTTCAACCATAATGCTTGTTTACTAATATTGTAAATTAAGAAACTTTCAAGTCCGTGTGGCTGAGTTCTTAGTTTGTCTTGTCCTGGTCAGATAGTGCAGTATTAAGCCATTCTGAGCTGAATAAGCCTCAAAACGCTGGGAAAAGCGCTTATTCACACACTGAGCTTGTATACAGTGCACAAAAGAGGGAAAGAGGGAAAGGCTCTCCCGACAGCAAATTACCATAATGCTTGTTTACTAATATTGTAAATTAAGAAACTTTCAAGTCCGTGTGGCTGAGTTCTTAGTTTGTCTTGTCCTGGTCAGATAGTGCAGTATTAAGCCATTCTGAGCTGAATAAGCCTCAAAACGCTGGGAAAAGCGCTTATTCACACACTGAGCTTGTATACAGTGCACAAAAGAGGGAAAGAGGGAAAGGCTCTCCCGACAGCAAATTACCATAATGCTTGTTTACTAATATTGTAAATTAAGAAACTTTCAAGTCCGTGTGGCTGAGTTCTTAGTTTGTCTTGTCCTGGTCAGATAGTGCAGTATTAAGCCATTCTGAGCTGAATAAGCCTCAAAACGCTGGGAAAAGCGCTTATTCACACACTGAGCTTGTATACAGTGCACAAAAGAGGGAAAGAGGGAAAGGCTCTCCCGACAGCAAATTATGCTTCAACCATAATGCTTGTTTACTAATATTGTAAATTAAGAAACTTTCAAGTCCGTGTGGCTGAGTTCTTAGTTTGTCTTGTCCTGGTCAGATAGTGCAGTATTAAGCCATTCTGAGCTGAATAAGCCTCAAAACGCTGGGAAAAGCGCTTATTCACACACTGAGCTTGTATACAGTGCACAAAAGAGGGAAAGAGGGAAAGGCTCTCCCGACAGCAAATTACCATAATGCTTGTTTACTAATATTGTAAATTAAGAAACTTTCAAGTCCGTGTGGCTGAGTTCTTAGTTTGTCTTGTCCTGGTCAGATAGTGCAGTATTAAGCCATTCTGAGCTGAATAAGCCTCAAAACGCTGGGAAAAGCGCTTATTCACACACTGAGCTTGTATACAGTGCACAAAAGAGGGAAAGAGGGAAAGGCTCTCCCGACAGCAAATTATGGCTTTCAACCATAATGCTTGTTTACTAATATTGTAAATTAAGAAACTTTCAAGTCCGTGTGGCTGAGTTCTTAGTTTGTCTTGTCCTGGTCAGATAGTGCAGTATTAAGCCATTCTGAGCTGAATAAGCCTCAAAACGCTGGGAAAAGCGCTTATTCACACACTGAGCTTGTATACAGTGCACAAAAGAGGGAAAGAGGGAAAGGCTCTCCCGACAGCAAATTACCATAATGCTTGTTTACTAATATTGTAAATTAAGAAACTTTCAAGTCCGTGTGGCTGAGTTCTTAGTTTGTCTTGTCCTGGTCAGATAGTGCAGTATTAAGCCATTCTGAGCTGAATAAGCCTCAAAACGCTGGGAAAAGCGCTTATTCACACACTGAGATTGTATACAGTGCACAAAAGAGGGAAAGAGGGAAAGGCTCTCCCGACAGCAAATTATGCTTCACCATAATGCTTGTTTACTAATATTGTAAATTAAGAAACTTTCAAGTCCGTGTGGCTGAGTTCTTAGTTTGTCTTGTCCTGGTCAGATAGTGCAGTATTAAGCCATTCTGAGCTGAATAAGCCTCAAAACGCTGGGAAAAGCGCTTATTCACACACTGAGCTTGTATACAGTGCACAAAAGAGGGAAAGAGGGAAAGGCTCTCCCGACAGCAAATTACCATAATGCTTGTTTACTAATATTGTAAATTAAGAAACTTTCAAGTCCGTGTGGCTGAGTTCTTAGTTTGTCTTGTCCTGGTCAGATAGTGCAGTATTAAGCCATTCTGAGCTGAATAAGCCTCAAAACGCTGGGAAAAGCGCTTATTCACACACTGAGCTTGTATACAGTGCACAAAAGAGGGAAAGAGGGAAAGGCTCTCCCGACAGCAATATGGTTTAACCATAATGCTTGTTTACTAATATTGTAAATTAAGAAACTTTCAAGTCCGTGTGGCTGAGTTCTTAGTTTGTCTTGTCCTGGTCAGATAGTGCAGTATTAAGCCATTCTGAGCTGAATAAGCCTCAAAACGCTGGGAAAAGCGCTTATTCACACACTGAGCTTGTATACAGTGCACAAAAGAGGGAAAGAGGGAAAGGCTCTCCCGACAGCAAATTACCATAATGCTTGTTTACTAATATTGTAAATTAAGAAACTTTCAAGTCCGTGTGGCTGAGTTCTTAGTTTGTCTTGTCCTGGTCAGATAGTGCAGTATTAAGCCATTCTGAGCTGAATAAGCCTCAAAACGCTGGGAAAAGCGCTTATTCACACACTGAGCTTGTATACAGTGCACAAAAGAGGGAAAGAGGGAAAGGCTCTCCCGACAGCAAATTACCATAATGCTTGTTTACTAATATTGTAAATTAAGAAACTTTCAAGTCCGTGTGGCTGAGTTCTTAGTTTGTCTTGTCCTGGTCAGATAGTGCAGTATTAAGCCATTCTGAGCTGAATAAGCCTCAAAACGCTGGGAAAAGCGCTTATTCACACACTGAGCTTGTATACAGTGCACAAAAGAGGGAAAGAGGGAAAGGCTCTCCCGACAGCAAATTATGGCTTTCAACCATAATGCTTGTTTACTAATATTGTAAATTAAGAAACTTTCAAGTCCGTGTGGCTGAGTTCTTAGTTTGTCTTGTCCTGGTCAGATAGTGCAGTATTAAGCCATTCTGAGCTGAATAAGCCTCAAAACGCTGGGAAAAGCGCTTATTCACACACTGAGCTTGTATACAGTGCACAAAAGAGGGAAAGAGGGAAAGGCTCTCCCGACAGCAAATTACCATAATGCTTGTTTACTAATATTGTAAATTAAGAAACTTTCAAGTCCGTGTGGCTGAGTTCTTAGTTTGTCTTGTCCTGGTCAGATAGTGCAGTATTAAGCCATTCTGAGCTGAATAAGCCTCAAAACGCTGGGAAAAGCGCTTATTCACACACTGAGCTTGTATACAGTGCACAAAAGAGGGAAAGAGGGAAAGGCTCTCCCGACAGCAAATTACCATAATGCTTGTTTACTAATATTGTAAATTAAGAAACTTTCAAGTCCGTGTGGCTGAGTTCTTAGTTTGTCTTGTCCTGGTCAGATAGTGCAGTATTAAGCCATTCTGAGCTGAATAAGCCTCAAAACGCTGGGAAAAGCGCTTATTCACACACTGAGCTTGTATACAGTGCACAAAAGAGGGAAAGAGGGAAAGGCTCTCCCGACAGCAAATTATGGCTTTCAACCATAATGCTTGTTTACTAATATTGTAAATTAAGAAACTTTCAAGTCCGTGTGGCTGAGTTCTTAGTTTGTCTTGTCCTGGTCAGATAGTGCAGTATTAAGCCATTCTGAGCTGAATAAGCCTCAAAACGCTGGGAAAAGCGCTTATTCACACACTGAGATTGTATACAGTGCACAAAAGAGGGAAAGAGGGAAAGGCTCTCCCGACAGCAAATTACCATAATGCTTGTTTACTAATATTGTAAATTAAGAAACTTTCAAGTCCGTGTGGCTGAGTTCTTAGTTTGTCTTGTCCTGGTCAGATAGTGCAGTATTAAGCCATTCTGAGCTGAATAAGCCTCAAAACGCTGGGAAAAGCGCTTATTCACACACTGAGCTTGTATACAGTGCACAAAAGAGGGAAAGAGGGAAAGGCTCTCCCGACAGCAAATTATTTCACCATAATGCTTGTTTACTAATATTGTAAATTAAGAAACTTTCAAGTCCGTGTGGCTGAGTTCTTAGTTTGTCTTGTCCTGGTCAGATAGTGCAGTATTAAGCCATTCTGAGCTGAATAAGCCTCAAAACGCTGGGAAAAGCGCTTATTCACACACTGAGCTTGTATACAGTGCACAAAAGAGGGAAAGAGGGAAAGGCTCTCCCGACAGCAAATTACCATAATGCTTGTTTACTAATATTGTAAATTAAGAAACTTTCAAGTCCGTGTGGCTGAGTTCTTAGTTTGTCTTGTCCTGGTCAGATAGTGCAGTATTAAGCCATTCTGAGCTGAATAAGCCTCAAAACGCTGGGAAAAGCGCTTATTCACACACTGAGCTTGTATACAGTGCACAAAAGAGGGAAAGAGGGAAAGGCTCTCCCGACAGCAAATTTACCATAATGCTTGTTTACTAATATTGTAAATTAAGAAACTTTCAAGTCCGTGTGGCTGAGTTCTTAGTTTGTCTTGTCCTGGTCAGATAGTGCAGTATTAAGCCATTCTGAGCTGAATAAGCCTCAAAACGCTGGGAAAAGCGCTTATTCACACACTGAGCTTGTATACAGTGCACAAAAGAGGGAAAGAGGGAAAGGCTCTCCCGACAGCAAATTACCATAATGCTTGTTTACTAATATTGTAAATTAAGAAACTTTCAAGTCCGTGTGGCTGAGTTCTTAGTTTGTCTTGTCCTGGTCAGATAGTGCAGTATTAAGCCATTCTGAGCTGAATAAGCCTCAAAACGCTGGGAAAAGCGCTTATTCACACACTGAGCTTGTATACAGTGCACAAAAGAGGGAAAGAGGGAAAGGCTCTCCCGACAGCAAATTATGGCTTTCAACCATAATGCTTGTTTACTAATATTGTAAATTAAGAAACTTTCAAGTCCGTGTGGCTGAGTTCTTAGTTTGTCTTGTCCTGGTCAGATAGTGCAGTATTAAGCCATTCTGAGCTGAATAAGCCTCAAAACGCTGGGAAAAGCGCTTATTCACACACTGAGCTTGTATACAGTGCACAAAAGAGGGAAAGAGGGAAAGGCTCTCCCGACAGCAAATTATTACCATAATGCTTGTTTACTAATATTGTAAATTAAGAAACTTTCAAGTCCGTGTGGCTGAGTTCTTAGTTTGTCTTGTCCTGGTCAGATAGTGCAGTATTAAGCCATTCTGAGCTGAATAAGCCTCAAAACGCTGGGAAAAGCGCTTATTCACACACTGAGCTTGTATACAGTGCACAAAAGAGGGAAAGAGGGAAAGGCTCTCCCGACAGCAAATTACCATAATGCTTGTTTACTAATATTGTAAATTAAGAAACTTTCAAGTCCGTGTGGCTGAGTTCTTAGTTTGTCTTGTCCTGGTCAGATAGTGCAGTATTAAGCCATTCTGAGCTGAATAAGCCTCAAAACGCTGGGAAAAGCGCTTATTCACACACTGAGCTTGTATACAGTGCACAAAAGAGGGAAAGAGGGAAAGGCTCTCCCGACAGCAAATTATGCTTCACCATAATGCTTGTTTACTAATATTGTAAATTAAGAAACTTTCAAGTCCGTGTGGCTGAGTTCTTAGTTTGTCTTGTCCTGGTCAGATAGTGCAGTATTAAGCCATTCTGAGCTGAATAAGCCTCAAAACGCTGGGAAAAGCGCTTATTCACACACTGAGCTTGTATACAGTGCACAAAAGAGGGAAAGAGGGAAAGGCTCTCCCGACAGCAAATTACCATAATGCTTGTTTACTAATATTGTAAATTAAGAAACTTTCAAGTCCGTGTGGCTGAGTTCTTAGTTTGTCTTGTCCTGGTCAGATAGTGCAGTATTAAGCCATTCTGAGCTGAATAAGCCTCAAAACGCTGGGAAAAGCGCTTATTCACACACTGAGCTTGTATACAGTGCACAAAAGAGGGAAAGAGGGAAAGGCTCTCCCGACAGCAAATTACCATAATGCTTGTTTACTAATATTGTAAATTAAGAAACTTTCAAGTCCGTGTGGCTGAGTTCTTAGTTTGTCTTGTCCTGGTCAGATAGTGCAGTATTAAGCCATTCTGAGCTGAATAAGCCTCAAAACGCTGGGAAAAGCGCTTATTCACACACTGAGCTTGTATACAGTGCACAAAAGAGGGAAAGAGGGAAAGGCTCTCCCGACAGCAAATTATGGCTTTCAACCATAATGCTTGTTTACTAATATTGTAAATTAAGAAACTTTCAAGTCCGTGTGGCTGAGTTCTTAGTTTGTCTTGTCCTGGTCAGATAGTGCAGTATTAAGCCATTCTGAGCTGAATAAGCCTCAAAACGCTGGGAAAAGCGCTTATTCACACACTGAGCTTGTATACAGTGCACAAAAGAGGGAAAGAGGGAAAGGCTCTCCCGACAGCAAATTACCATAATGCTTGTTTACTAATATTGTAAATTAAGAAACTTTCAAGTCCGTGTGGCTGAGTTCTTAGTTTGTCTTGTCCTGGTCAGATAGTGCAGTATTAAGCCATTCTGAGCTGAATAAGCCTCAAAACGCTGGGAAAAGCGCTTATTCACACACTGAGCTTGTATACAGTGCACAAAAGAGGGAAAGAGGGAAAGGCTCTCCCGACAGCAAATTACCATAATGCTTGTTTACTAATATTGTAAATTAAGAAACTTTCAAGTCCGTGTGGCTGAGTTCTTAGTTTGTCTTGTCCTGGTCAGATAGTGCAGTATTAAGCCATTCTGAGCTGAATAAGCCTCAAAACGCTGGGAAAAGCGCTTATTCACACACTGAGCTTGTATACAGTGCACAAAAGAGGGAAAGAGGGAAAGGCTCTCCCGACAGCAAATTACCATAATGCTTGTTTACTAATATTGTAAATTAAGAAACTTTCAAGTCCGTGTGGCTGAGTTCTTAGTTTGTCTTGTCCTGGTCAGATAGTGCAGTATTAAGCCATTCTGAGCTGAATAAGCCTCAAAACGCTGGGAAAAGCGCTTATTCACACACTGAGATTGTATACAGTGCACAAAAGAGGGAAAGAGGGAAAGGCTCTCCCGACAGCAAATTACCATAATGCTTGTTTACTAATATTGTAAATTAAGAAACTTTCAAGTCCGTGTGGCTGAGTTCTTAGTTTGTCTTGTCCTGGTCAGATAGTGCAGTATTAAGCCATTCTGAGCTGAATAAGCCTCAAAACGCTGGGAAAAGCGCTTATTCACACACTGAGCTTGTATACAGTGCACAAAAGAGGGAAAGAGGGAAAGGCTCTCCCGACAGCAAATTACCATAATGCTTGTTTACTAATATTGTAAATTAAGAAACTTTCAAGTCCGTGTGGCTGAGTTCTTAGTTTGTCTTGTCCTGGTCAGATAGTGCAGTATTAAGCCATTCTGAGCTGAATAAGCCTCAAAACGCTGGGAAAAGCGCTTATTCACACACTGAGCTTGTATACAGTGCACAAAAGAGGGAAAGAGGGAAAGGCTCTCCCGACAGCAAATTATGCTTCACCATAATGCTTGTTTACTAATATTGTAAATTAAGAAACTTTCAAGTCCGTGTGGCTGAGTTCTTAGTTTGTCTTGTCCTGGTCAGATAGTGCAGTATTAAGCCATTCTGAGCTGAATAAGCCTCAAAACGCTGGGAAAAGCGCTTATTCACACACTGAGCTTGTATACAGTGCACAAAAGAGGGAAAGAGGGAAAGGCTCTCCCGACAGCAAATTACCATAATGCTTGTTTACTAATATTGTAAATTAAGAAACTTTCAAGTCCGTGTGGCTGAGTTCTTAGTTTGTCTTGTCCTGGTCAGATAGTGCAGTATTAAGCCATTCTGAGCTGAATAAGCCTCAAAACGCTGGGAAAAGCGCTTATTCACACACTGAGCTTGTATACAGTGCACAAAAGAGGGAAAGAGGGAAAGGCTCTCCCGACAGCAAATTATGGCTTTCAACCATAATGCTTGTTTACTAATATTGTAAATTAAGAAACTTTCAAGTCCGTGTGGCTGAGTTCTTAGTTTGTCTTGTCCTGGTCAGATAGTGCAGTATTAAGCCATTCTGAGCTGAATAAGCCTCAAAACGCTGGGAAAAGCGCTTATTCACACACTGAGCTTGTATACAGTGCACAAAAGAGGGAAAGAGGGAAAGGCTCTCCCGACAGCAATTATGCTTCACCATAATGCTTGTTTACTAATATTGTAAATTAAGAAACTTTCAAGTCCGTGTGGCTGAGTTCTTAGTTTGTCTTGTCCTGGTCAGATAGTGCAGTATTAAGCCATTCTGAGCTGAATAAGCCTCAAAACGCTGGGAAAAGCGCTTATTCACACACTGAGCTTGTATACAGTGCACAAAAGAGGGAAAGAGGGAAAGGCTCTCCCGACAGCAAATTACCATAATGCTTGTTTACTAATATTGTAAATTAAGAAACTTTCAAGTCCGTGTGGCTGAGTTCTTAGTTTGTCTTGTCCTGGTCAGATAGTGCAGTATTAAGCCATTCTGAGCTGAATAAGCCTCAAAACGCTGGGAAAAGCGCTTATTCACACACTGAGCTTGTATACAGTGCACAAAAGAGGGAAAGAGGGAAAGGCTCTCCCGACAGCAAATTACCATAATGCTTGTTTACTAATATTGTAAATTAAGAAACTTTCAAGTCCGTGTGGCTGAGTTCTTAGTTTGTCTTGTCCTGGTCAGATAGTGCAGTATTAAGCCATTCTGAGCTGAATAAGCCTCAAAACGCTGGGAAAAGCGCTTATTCACACACTGAGCTTGTATACAGTGCACAAAAGAGGGAAAGAGGGAAAGGCTCTCCCGACAGCAAATTATGGCTTTCAACCATAATGCTTGTTTACTAATATTGTAAATTAAGAAACTTTCAAGTCCGTGTGGCTGAGTTCTTAGTTTGTCTTGTCCTGGTCAGATAGTGCAGTATTAAGCCATTCTGAGCTGAATAAGCCTCAAAACGCTGGGAAAAGCGCTTATTCACACACTGAGCTTGTATACAGTGCACAAAAGAGGGAAAGAGGGAAAGGCTCTCCCGACAGCAAATTATGGCTTTCAACCATAATGCTTGTTTACTAATATTGTAAATTAAGAAACTTTCAAGTCCGTGTGGCTGAGTTCTTAGTTTGTCTTGTCCTGGTCAGATAGTGCAGTATTAAGCCATTCTGAGCTGAATAAGCCTCAAAACGCTGGGAAAAGCGCTTATTCACACACTGAGCTTGTATACAGTGCACAAAAGAGGGAAAGAGGGAAAGGCTCTCCCGACAGCAAATTACCATAATGCTTGTTTACTAATATTGTAAATTAAGAAACTTTCAAGTCCGTGTGGCTGAGTTCTTAGTTTGTCTTGTCCTGGTCAGATAGTGCAGTATTAAGCCATTCTGAGCTGAATAAGCCTCAAAACGCTGGGAAAAGCGCTTATTCACACACTGAGCTTGTATACAGTGCACAAAAGAGGGAAAGAGGGAAAGGCTCTCCCGACAGCAAATTATGCTTCAACCATAATGCTTGTTTACTAATATTGTAAATTAAGAAACTTTCAAGTCCGTGTGGCTGAGTTCTTAGTTTGTCTTGTCCTGGTCAGATAGTGCAGTATTAAGCCATTCTGAGCTGAATAAGCCTCAAAACGCTGGGAAAAGCGCTTATTCACACACTGAGCTTGTATACAGTGCACAAAAGAGGGAAAGAGGGAAAGGCTCTCCCGACAGCAAATTACCATAATGCTTGTTTACTAATATTGTAAATTAAGAAACTTTCAAGTCCGTGTGGCTGAGTTCTTAGTTTGTCTTGTCCTGGTCAGATAGTGCAGTATTAAGCCATTCTGAGCTGAATAAGCCTCAAAACGCTGGGAAAAGCGCTTATTCACACACTGAGACTTGTATACAGTGCACAAAAGAGGGAAAGAGGGAAAGGCTCTCCCGACAGCAAATTACCACATAATGCTTGTTTACTAATATTGTAAATTAAGAAACTTTCAAGTCCGTGTGGCTGAGTTCTTAGTTTGTCTTGTCCTGGTCAGATAGTGCAGTATTAAGCCATTCTGAGCTGAATAAGCCTCAAAACGCTGGGAAAAGCGCTTATTCACACACTGAGCTTGTATACAGTGCACAAAAGAGGGAAAGAGGGAAAGGCTCTCCCGACAGCAAATTATGGCTTTCAACCATAATGCTTGTTTACTAATATTGTAAATTAAGAAACTTTCAAGTCCGTGTGGCTGAGTTCTTAGTTTGTCTTGTCCTGGTCAGATAGTGCAGTATTAAGCCATTCTGAGCTGAATAAGCCTCAAAACGCTGGGAAAAGCGCTTATTCACACACTGAGATTGTATACAGTGCACAAAAGAGGGAAAGAGGGAAAGGCTCTCCCGACAGCAAATTATTACCATAATGCTTGTTTACTAATATTGTAAATTAAGAAACTTTCAAGTCCGTGTGGCTGAGTTCTTAGTTTGTCTTGTCCTGGTCAGATAGTGCAGTATTAAGCCATTCTGAGCTGAATAAGCCTCAAAACGCTGGGAAAAGCGCTTATTCACACACTGAGCTTGTATACAGTGCACAAAAGAGGGAAAGAGGGAAAGGCTCTCCCGACAGCAAATTACCATAATGCTTGTTTACTAATATTGTAAATTAAGAAACTTTCAAGTCCGTGTGGCTGAGTTCTTAGTTTGTCTTGTCCTGGTCAGATAGTGCAGTATTAAGCCATTCTGAGCTGAATAAGCCTCAAAACGCTGGGAAAAGCGCTTATTCACACACTGAGCTTGTATACAGTGCACAAAAGAGGGAAAGAGGGAAAGGCTCTCCCGACAGCAAATTATGGCTTTCAACCATAATGCTTGTTTACTAATATTGTAAATTAAGAAACTTTCAAGTCCGTGTGGCTGAGTTCTTAGTTTGTCTTGTCCTGGTCAGATAGTGCAGTATTAAGCCATTCTGAGCTGAATAAGCCTCAAAACGCTGGGAAAAGCGCTTATTCACACACTGAGCTTGTATACAGTGCACAAAAGAGGGAAAGAGGGAAAGGCTCTCCCGACAGCAAATTACCACCATAATGCTTGTTTACTAATATTGTAAATTAAGAAACTTTCAAGTCCGTGTGGCTGAGTTCTTAGTTTGTCTTGTCCTGGTTCAGATAGTGCCAGTATTAAGCCATTCTGAGCTGAATAAGCCTCAAAACGCTGGGAAAAGCGCTTATCACACACTGAGCTTGTATACAGTGCACAAAAGAGGGAAAGAGGGAAAGGCTCTCCCGACAGCAATTACCATAATGCTTGTTTACTAATATTGTAAATTAAGAAACTTTCAAGTCCGTGTGGCTGAGTTCTTAGTTTGTCTTGTCCTGGTCAGATAGTGCAGTATTAAGCCATTCTGAGCTGAATAAGCCTCAAAACGCTGGGAAAAGCGCTTATTCACACACTGAGCTTGTATACAGTGCACAAAAGAGGGAAAGAGGGAAAGGCTCTC
>NW_026116123.1:0-17086 GCF_001640805.2 Lates calcarifer
GATGCTAGATTGACCCCTGTTTTCTTTTCCGATCACCTGATGCTTTCCTGCACCCTTTCGCTCTCTTCGGGTGTGACATCAGGAAGTGGTCTGTGGAAACTCAACTGCTCCTTTTAGAAGACCAGGTTTTAGTCAACCAATACAGGGAGCAGTACAGAGAGTGGCAGACCCTTCAAGACTTTTACGACACATGCGCACACTGGTGGGAAATGGTGAAGGAAAAGACCCAGACTTTTTTTAGACAGGCAGGGAAGAGAAAAAAGAGTAGGGAAAATAGACGCATGATGGGACTGCAGAAACGACTACAACGCTATTTTAAACTACAACAATGCGGAATGGATTTTAGTGAGGAAATAAAACAAGTCAAAACAGAGATGTCGGTTTTAGCAGAAACCAAAAGTAAAGGTGTCATTTTAAGAAGCAGGGAACAAGAAATTGAAGAGGGGGAAAAGTGCACAAGGTATTTTTTTAAGAAAATCATAAATAAAAGGGGAAACGGTTTGTAAACTAACAAAAGAAAATGGGTGCACAGTAGAAACAATAGAAGAAATTAAACAAGTTGTTGAAAACTACTATGAAAAATTGTACCAAAGGAAACCTATTGAAAAAGACACCATTTTAAAGAATTACCGGACAGTAGAAAGCAGCGTGCTTTTAACCCAAGATTTTACGATTTTAGAGTTAAATAAATGCATCACAGGTTTTAAGAAGGGGAAGTCCCAGGACAAGATGGACTTCCCCTGGAATTTTATTTGACATTTTGGGACATTTTAGCACCTGATTTGCTTGCTGTTTTTATGGGTTTTGAACGACTAGACCGACTTCCTGACAGTTTTAGAATAGGGATAGTGACTCTCCTTCACAAGGCCAAAGATAAGACTGATTTGAAGAACTGGAGACCTATCACTCTTTTAAACTTTGACTGCAAACTTTTTAGCAAACTTTTAGCCTCACGTATGTCTGGATTTTTAGAAGAGGTGATTCACCCAGATCAAGCCTGCGCCATTCCGGGGAGGAAGATCACCGACAGCCTCGTACTGATCCGAGACACCATCTGTTACGCGAGAGACAGAAACATCAGGCTAATAGTACTAAATTTAGATTTTGAAAAAGCCTTCGATCGGTCTCGCACCAGTACCTCTTTCGGGTACTGCAAAAAATGGGATTTCCAGAAAGGTTTATAGCTTGGGTGGGATTGCTGTACCGGAGCATCACCAGCAGATTTGTTATTAACGGGCACCTGACAAAAGCAGTGGATATTAACTGCGGTGTTCGTCAGGGCTGTCCGTTATCTGCCCTCTCTATGTCATCTGTATAGAACCTCTGGCGCAGATCTTGAGAAGGGACCAACGAATCAATGGGATCGGAATCCCAGGGAGCGGGGGACTTCAGACTAAATGCGTTTTATACATGGACGACGTGAACGTTTTATGCCTTTTATCTGTCAACAGGACGCTGGACTTGACTGACTGGTTTGGACGGGCCTCTGGGTCAAAACTCAACAGAGGCAAGACCCAAGCCCAACTTTATGGGCCATGGACGGCGACTGAAATGACAGGACTCCCCCTGACTGTGACACAGACTGACCAGAGAATACTGGGGGTCAAATTTGACAAGGAGGGGGGAGGGAAAACAAATTGGCCAGACGTGGTAGGAAAAGTAAGGCAAAGACTAGGATACTGGGGACTTAGAGGACTGACCATTGAAGGGAAGGTTTTAATCATCAAAGCAGTGATTTTACCCTTGCTTTTACTGATCAGTTCCGTTTTTATCCCTCCTAGGAGAGTGCTTTTAGATCTTGACCGAGCCATCTTTTACTTTTTGTCCTTGGGGAAAGTGAGACGTGACCTACCTGACTACACACTTGTTTTTAGGAAGCCGATACGTCGCGCTATACGTGAAATATGCTACAGACCCATCCAGAAACCCTAAGACCACAGCAATGACACGATTCTGGATGGGTTCTTATCTCAGAAGATTGAAGATTTTACCCACTGATCTTAAAGTACCTGTGTCCTTTAACCTGCCACCAGCCTATGCTTTTATTCAGAAGTTTTTAAAGCATTTTAACCTGGAGCAGGAGGAGCTGCAAGTTTTAGCCAATCACCGTGTGTTGTTCTTTGTGCAGGAGCAGGAACCAGTGAGTCCAGTGCGCGGGCTTCCATTAGGCCAGCCCTCAACAGTTTGGCGCAACGTCAACCACCCCGCTCTTCCAAACAGACTCCGGGACCTGTCATGGATGGTGGCTCACGAGATCCTCCCGGTCAGGTCCGTCATGCACTCCGGGGCATGTCGGCGCTCTCAACCTGCCCCCGACCTGGTTGTGGCGCGCCTGAGTCGGTGAGGCATCTGCTCTGGGAGTGCAGCGCTGCCGTAGACCAGTGGGCAATGGCCGGCTCCTTACAATTCCCATACTTGCCAGCAAGGGAGGTCCTTACAGCACAGCTGGTGCTCTATGGGGTGAGCCAGGAAGCAATCAAAAAAGACGACTTTGCCAAGCAGTGGCTCACCCTGGCCGCCATCAAAGACGCCATGTGGACCTCCAGAAACTTGCTGGTAAGGAAGCACATGCAGATGCCCCCCGTGGCTGTGATCCGGATGGCCGCAGCGACGGTCCAAGTGGCCGAAGCTGCAGGCGGCAGGCCTAGGACACAGCCACAAAGAAGAATCGCCTCTGTGCCCATTCGGACGAAGGAGCCGGAGCTACACGGGAAAAGGTCAAAGCAGCGGCGGCCTGGCTCTCCGGGAGAGGAAGGTGGGAAGGAGCGAGAGGGCGGGATCTCCTATGAGCACCAGGACAGGATCCTGAGAGACTTACTGTTTGGAGGAGCGGAGTGAGTAACCTGGGTAGGACTCACCCCTGCTCCTGCACAAGAGAACCTTTTAACAAATACACTCCCTTTTAAAATATTCCTTTACAACTTTGTTGTTTTTTTTTTAATCTGTAAAACCTCTTAAAAGTACTGTTTTCATTGTCTTAACTATGATTTTACAGATTATCCACAATTGTTGACAAGTTGTATTTTGATGTAGGGTGTATTTTTTTTAATTATGCAAAAGTTTCTATGGAAAATGGAAATGAGTATCAATAAAGAGAAAAAAAAAAAAAAAAAATCTGTTCTTATCAGTTTAATATCTGATACGTCCCCTACCCGGGACCATATATTAAATTGATTTTTGGATCAGGGAGCCGGAACGGGGGCTTGCTCCTTCCACTCCACGCATCGACCCGGTATTGCATTACCTCCAGGTACGGTGCACATTCTCTGGAAACGTGCAATGTAACTATAGAGTTTTGTGGGGGGTGTTTTTTCCAGGGGAGTCCCTTGCTTTTCTCACATTCCTTTATCGATAGGGTACAAGTTGCTCAAAGCCCTGATGCGGTTACTGAGTCGTACGCTTAGTGGTGCACTCTTGATTTTTCCCTTCCCCGGAGGTTGATCAGGGTGTACCGTCTCTCTTTTGCAGCTGGAAAAGAAGGTAAAGTAAGCAGTTCTCTCTATAGAAGGGGATAACGTGTCCAACAGACCTTTAGAGACGGGAGCATACACGGCTTATGCATTACTGTTTTTTGAAAAAAAACAGGCACATTCCAGTTTGTCTGGGCCGAGCTCCGACCGGTGAGAAAAGTCAATAAAACCAGCAAAGTTTGTGCACCGCGCAACTTTGTCAAACTGCAGTATAGTGCTTGCAACGCCTCGGGGACAAGCCTCAGATGAGGGTCAGCTAATGCTGATGTCGCCGAACTCTGGCATTGTGCAGTGTGGCCACCATCAGCCAGGGTGCTGTGTCTGGAACCGACCCCACCGTCTCTGACAACTCCAACTCATACTTACCTGGCAGGGGAGATACCATGATCAAGAAGGTGGTTCACCCAGGGCGAGGCTCAGCCATTGCACTCCGGTTGCGCTGACCCCTGCGAATTCCCCAAATGTGGGAGTCTCGACTGCATAATTTCTGGTAGTGGGGGACTGCGTTCGCGCTCTCCCCTGACCGCTACGTCAAAGGAAAACAAGGTGTCCCGGGTAGCTTCTTTTACTCGTAAGCGTGAAAGCGTGCTGCCAACTATGCCAGTTTTACGACTGCAGAGTCGGTGCTGTTGTCGGGCCGTGACGATTGGTGGGCGTTTCTGTATGTTACAAGCACACATGCCCCAGCCCCGCCCCCCAAAGGCGGGGCTTTCCGCCTAAGCCTAACCCTCCGCAAACCCATTGGATAGCGCATGTGACAGTACGGGGCAGGGTAGCTGACGGGTGCGATCTGGGATTTGGAACGCGGCAGGCGCAAAGAGAGGCCTACCGTGACGGTGGTGGCTGGGACGACTGGGGTTCTCGCTGCCCTCAAGGCGAAGGCCGTACTGACTCTGGTTTCTCTTCATAACGCACAAGTCTTTCGCCTTTTACTAAAGACTTCCGTGGAGAGGAACGCCAACGAGTTTAAGCTATTTTTGGTAGGTTTGGCCGTAAGGCTGAGCCCTTTGAGTGTGTGAAAAGTCAAACGGCTGTCTCCGCTAAGAACCAGGGGTGCAAAGTGGGGAGACTGGGGTGGGGTGCTAAGCAGCAGCCATTGTTAGGCTGGCTTGAAAACAGGGCACCGTGACAAGAGAGGATCGTGCCAAGAGCTTGGACGGAACACGAAACGCTTTGGACTCATCGCTTCTCGGCCTTTTGGCTAAGATCAAGTGTAGTATCTGTTCTTATCAGTTTAATATCTGATACGTCCCCTACCCGGGGACCATATATTAAATTGATTTTTGGATCAGGGAGCCGGAACGGGGGCTTGCTCCTTCCACTCCACGCATCGACCCGGTATTGCATTACCTCCAGGTACGGTGCACATTCTCTGGAAACGTGCAATGTAACTATAGAGTTTTGTGGGGGGTGTTTTTTCCAGGGGAGTCCCTTGCTTTTCTCACATTCCTTTATCGATAGGGTACAAGTTGCTCAAAGCCCTGATGCGGTTACTGAGTCGTACGCTTAGTGGTGCACTCTTGATTTTTCCCTTCCCCGGAGGTTGATCAGGGTGTACCGTCTCTCTTTTGCAGCTGGAAAAGAAGGTAAAGTAAGCAGTTCTCTCTATATAAGGGGATAACGTGTCCAACAGACCTTTAGAGACGGGAGCATACACGGCTTATGCATTACTGTTTTTTGAAAAAAAAACAGGCACATTCCAGTTTGTCTGGGCCGAGCTCCGACCGGTGAGAAAAGTCAATAAAACCAGCAAAGTTTGTGCACCGCGCAACTTTGTCAAACTGCAGTATAGTGCTTGCAACGCCTCGGGGACAAGCCTCAGATGAGGGTCAGCTAATGCTGATGTCGCCGAACTCTGGCATTGTGCAGTGTGGCCACCATCAGCCAGGGTGCTGTGTCTGGAACCGACCCCACCGTCTCTGACAACTCCAACTCATACTTACCTGGCAGGGGAGATACCATGATCAAGAAGGTGGTTCACCCAGGGCGAGGCTCAGCCATTGCACTCCGGTTGCGCTGACCCCTGCGAATTCCCCAAATGTGGGAGTCTCGACTGCATAATTTCTGGTAGTGGGGGACTGCGTTCGCGCTCTCCCCTGACCGCTACGTCAAAGGAAAACAAGGTGTCCCGGGTAGCTTCTTTTACTCGTAAGCGTGAAAGCGTGCTGCCAACTATGCCAGTTTTACGACTGCAGAGTCGGTGCTGTTGGGCCGTGACGATTGGTGGGCGTTTCTGTATGTTACAAGCACACATGCCCCAGCCCCCCCGCCCCCGCCCCCAAAGGCGGGGCTTTCCGCCTAAGCCTAACCCTCCGCAAACCCCATTGGATAGCGCATGTGACAGTACGGGGCAGGGTAGCTGACGGGTGCGATCTGGGATTTGGAACGCGGCAGGCGCAAAGAGAGGCCTACCGTGACGGTGGTGGCTGGGACGACTGGGGGTTCTCGGCTGCCCTCAAGGCGAAAGGCCGTACTGACTCTGGTTTCTCTTCATAACGCACAAGTCTTTCGCCTTTTACTAAAGACTTCCGGTGGAGAGGAACGCCAACGAGTTTAAGCTATTTTTGGTAGGTTTGGCCGTAAGGCTGAGCCCTTTGAGTGTGTGAAAAGTCAAACGGCTGTCTCCGCTAAGAACCAGGGGTGCAAAGTGGGGAGACTGGGTGGGGGTGCTAAGCAGCAGCCATTGTTAGGCTGGCTTGAAAACAGGGCACCGTGACAAGAGAGGATCGTGCCAAGAGCTTGGACGGAACACGAAACGCTTTGGACTCATCGCTTCTCGGCCTTTTGGCTAAGATCAAGTGTAGTATCTGTTCTTATCAGTTTAATATCTGATACGTCCCCTACCCGGGGACCATATATTAAATTGATTTTTGGATCAGGGAGCCGGAACGGGGCTTGCTCCTTCCACTCCACGCATCGACCCAGGTATTGCATTACCTCCAGGTACGGTGCACATTCTCTGGAAACGTGCAATGTAACTATAGAGTTTTGTGGGGGTGTTTTTTCCAGGGGAGTCCCTTGCTTTTCTCACATTCTTTATCGATAGGGTACAAGTTGCTCAAAGCCCTGATGCGGTTACTGAGTCGTACGCTTAGTGGTGCACTCTTGATTTTTCCCTTCCCCGGAGGTTGATCAGGGTGTACCGTCTCTCTTTTGCAGCTGGAAAAGAAGGTAAAGTAAGCAGTTCCCTCTATAGAAGGGGATAACGTGTCCAACAGACCTTTAGAGACGGGAGCATACACGGCTTATGCATTACTGTTTTTTGAAAAAAAACAGGCACATTCCAGTTTGTCTGGGCCGAGCTCCGACCGGTGAGAAAAGTCAATAAAACCAGCAAAGTTTGTGCACCGCGCAACTTTGTCAAACTGCAGTATAGTGCTTGCAACGCCTCGGGGACAAGCCTCAGATGAGGGTCAGCTAATGCTGATGTCGCCGAACTCTGGCATTGTGCAGTGTGGCCACCATCAGCCAGGGTGCTGTGTCTGGAACCGACCCCACCGTCTCTGACAACTCCAACTCATACTTACCTGGCAGGGGAGTACCATGATCAAGAAGGTGGTTCACCCAGGGCGAGGCTCAGCCATTGCACTCCGGTTGCGCTGACCCCTGCGAATTCCCCAAATGTGGGAGTCTCGACTGCATAATTTCTGGTAGTGGGGGACTGCCGTTCGCGCTCTCCCCTGACCGCTACGTCAAAGGAAAACAAGGTGTCCCGGGTAGCTTCTTTTACTCGTAAGCGTGAAAGCGTGCTGCCAACTATGCCAGTTTTACGACTGCAGAGTCGGTGCTGTTGTCGGGCCGTGACGATTGGTGGGCGTTTCTGTATGTTACAAGCACACATGCCCCAGCCCCCGCCCCCGCCCCCCAAAGGCGGGGCTTTCCGCCTAAGCCTAACCCTCCGCAAACCCCATTGGATAGCGCATGTGACAGTACGGGGCAGGGTAGCTGACGGGTGCGATCTTGGGATTTGGAACGCGGCAGGCGCAAAGAGAGGCCTACCGTGACGGTGGTGGCTGGGACGACTGGGGTTCTCGGCTGCCCTCAAGGCGAAGGCCGTACTGACTCTGGTTTCTCTTCATAACGCACAAGTCTTTCGCCTTTTACTAAAGACTTCCGTGGAGAGGAACGCCAACGAGTTTAAGCTATTTTTGGTAGGTTTGGCCGTAAGGCTGAGCCCTTTGAGTGTGTGAAAAGTCAAACGGCTGTCTCCGCTAAGAACCAGGGGTGCAAAGTGGGGAGACTGGGTGGGGGTGCTAAGCAGCAGCCATTGTTAGGCTGGCTTGAAAACAGGGCACCGTGACAAGAGAGGATCGTGCCAAGAGCTTGGACGGAACACGAAACGCTTTGGACTCATCGCTTCTCGGCCTTTTGGCTAAGATCAAGTGTAGTATCTGTTCTTATCAGTTTAATATCTGATACGTCCCCTACCCGGGGACCATATATTAAATTGATTTTTGGATCAGGGAGCCGGAACGGGGCTTGCTCCTTCCACTCCACGCATCGACCCGGTATTGCATTACCTCCAGGTACGGTGCACATTCTCTGGAAACGTGCAATGTAACTATAGAGTTTTGTGGGGGGTGTTTTTTCCAGGGGAGTCCCTTGCTTTTCTCACATTCCTTTTATCGATAGGGTACAAGTTGCTCAAAGCCCTGATGCGGTTACTGAGTCGTACGCTTAGTGGTGCACTCTTGATTTTTCCCTTCCCCGGAGGTTGATCAGGGGTGTACCGTCTCTCTTTTGCAGCTGGAAAAGAAGGTAAAGTAAGCAGTTCTCTCTATATAAGGGGATAACGTGTCCAACAGACCTTTAGAGACGGGAGCATACACGGCTTATGCATTACTGTTTTTTGAAAAAAAACAGGCACATTCCAGTTTGTCTGGGCCGAGCTCCGACCGGTGAGAAAAGTCAATAAAACCAGCAAAGTTTGTGCACCGCGCAACTTTGTCAAACTGCAGTATAGTGCTTGCAACGCCTCGGGGACAAGCCTCAGATGAGGGTCAGCTAATGCTGATGTCGCCGAACTCTGGCATTGTGCAGTGTGGCACCATCAGCCAGGGTGCTGTGTCTGGGAACCGACCCCACCGTCTCTGACAACTCCAACTCATACTTACCTGGCAGGGGAGATACCATGATCAAGAAGGTGGTTCACCCAGGGCGAGGCTCAGCCATTGCACTCCGGTTGCGCTGACCCCTGCGAATTCCCCAAATGTGGGAGTCTCGACTGCATAATTTCTGGTAGTGGGGGACTGCGTTCGCGCTCTCCCCTGACCGCTACGTCAAAGGAAAACAAGGTGTCCCGGGTAGCTTCTTTTACTCGTAAGCGTGAAAGCGTGCTGCCAACTATGCCAGTTTTACGACTGCAGAGTCGGTGCTGTTGTCGGGCCGTGACGATTGGTGGGCGTTTCTGTATGTTACAAGCACACATGCCCCCAGCCCCCGCCCCCCCAAAGGCGGGCTTTCCGCCTAAGCCTAACCCTCCGCAAACCCCATTGGATAGCGCATGTGACAGTACGGGGCAGGGTAGCTGACGGGTGCGATCTGGGATTTGGAACGCGGCAGGCGCAAAGAGAGGCCTACCGTGACGGTGGTGGCTGGGACGACTGGGCGTTCTCGGCTGCCCTCAAGGCGAAGGCCGTACTGACTCTGGTTTCTCTTCATAACGCACAAGTCTTTCGCCTTTTACTAAAGACTTCCGTGGAGAGGAACGCCAACGAGTTATAAGCTATTTTTGGTAGGTTTTGGCCGTAAGGCTGAGCCCTTTGAGTGTGTGAAAAGTCAAACGGCTGTCTCCGCTAAGAACCAGGGGTGCAAAGTGGGGAGACTGGGTGGGGGTGCTAAGCAGCAGCCATTGTTAGGCTGGCTTGAAAACAGGGCACCGTGACAAGAGAGGATCGTGCCAAGAGCTTGGACGGAACACGAAACGCTTTGGACTCATCGCTTCTCGGCCTTTTGGCTAAGATCAAGTGTAGTATCTGTTCTTATCAGTTTAATATCTGATACGTCCCCTACCCGGGGACCATATATTAAATTGATTTTTGGATCAGGGAGCCGGAACGGGGGGCTTGCTCCTTCCACTCCACGCATCGACCCGGGTATTGCATTACCTCCAGGTACGGTGCACATTCTCTGGAAACGTGCAATGTAACTATAGAGTTTTGTGGGGGGTGTTTTTTCCAGGGGAGTCCCTTGCTTTTCTCACATTCCTTTATCGATAGGGTACAAGTTGCTCAAAGCCCTGATGCGGTTACTGAGTCGTACGCTTAGTGGTGCACTCTTGATTTTTCCCTTCCCCGGAGGTTGATCAGGGTGTACCGTCTCTCTTTTGCAGCTGGAAAAGAAGGTAAAGTAAGCAGTTCTCTCTATATAAGGGGATAACGTGTCCAACAGACCTTTAGAGACGGGAGCATACACGGCTTATGCATTACTGTTTTTTGAAAAAAAACAGGCACATTCCAGTTTGTCTGGGCCGAGCTCCGACCGGTGAGAAAAGTCAATAAAACCAGCAAAGTTTGTGCACCGCGCAACTTTGTCAAACTGCAGTATAGTGCTTGCAACGCCTCGGGGACAAGCCTCAGATGAGGGTCAGCTAATGCTGATGTCGCCGAACTCTGGCATTGTGCAGTGTGGCCACCATCAGCCAGGGTGCTGTGTCTGGAACCGACCCCACCGTCTCTGACAACTCCAACTCATACTTACCTGGCAGGGGAGATACCATGATCAAGAAGGTGGTTCACCCAGGGCGAGGCTCAGCCATTGCACTCCGGTTGCGCTGACCCCTGCGAATTCCCCAAATGTGGGAGTCTCGACTGCATAATTTCTGGTAGTGGGGGACTGCGTTCGCGCTCTCCCCTGACCGCTACGTCAAAGGAAAAACAAGGTGTCCCGGGTAGCTTCTTTTACTCGTAAGCGTGAAAGCGTGCTGCCAACTATGCCAGTTTTACGACTGCAGAGTCGGTGCTGTTGTCGGGCCGTGACGATTGGTGGGCGTTTCTGTATGTTACAAGCACACATGCCCCAGCCCCCCGCCCCCCCCCCAAGGCGGGGCTTTCCGCCTAAGCCTAACCCTCCGCAAACCCCATTGGATAGCGCATGTGACAGTACGGGGCAGGGTAGCTGACGGGTGCGATCTGGGATTTGGAACGCGGCAGGCGCAAAGAGAGGCCTACCGTGACGGTGGTGGCTGGGACGACTGGGGTTCTCGGCTGCCCTCAAGGCGAAGGCCGTACTGACTCTGGTTTCTCTTCATAACGCACAAGTCTTTCGCCTTTTACTAAAGACTTCCGTGGAGAGGAACGCCAACGAGTTTAAGCTATTTTTGGTAGGTTTGGCCGTAAGGCTGAGCCCTTTGAGTGTGTGAAAAGTCAAACGGCTGTCTCCGCTAAGAACCAGGGGTGCAAAGTGGGGAGACTGGGTGGGGGTGCTAAGCAGCAGCCATTGTTAGGCTGGCTTGAAAACAGGGCACCGTGACAAGAGAGGATCGTGCCAAGAGCTTGGACGGAACACGAAACGCTTTGGACTCATCGCTTCTCGGCCTTTTGGCTAAGATCAAGTGTAGTATCTGTTCTTATCAGTTTAATATCTGATACGTCCCCTACCCGGGACCATATATTAAATTGATTTTTGGATCAGGGAGCCGGAACGGGGGCTTGCTCCTTCCACTCCACGCATCGACCCGGTATTGCATTACCTCCAGGTACGGTGCACATTCTCTGGAAACGTGCAATGTAACTATAGAGTTTTGTGGGGGTGTTTTTTTTCCAGGGGAGTCCCTTGCTTTTCACATTCCTTTATCGATAGGGTACAAGTTGCTCAAAGCCCTGATGCGGTTACTGAGTCGTACGCTTAGTGGTGCACTCTTGATTTTTCCCTTCCCCGGAGGTTGATCAGGGTGTACCGTCTCTCTTTTGCAGCTGGAAAAGAAGGTAAAGTAAGCAGTTCCCTCTATAGAAGGGGATAACGTGTCCAACAGACTTTTAGAGACGGGAGCATACACGGCTTATGCATTACTGTTTTTTGAAAAAAACAGGCACATTCCAGTTTGTCTGGGCCGAGCTCCGACCGGTGAGAAAAGTCAATAAAACCAGCAAAGTTTGTGCACCGCGCAACTTTGTCAAACTGCAGTATAGTGCTTGCAACGCCTCGGGGACAAGCCTCAGATGAGGGTCAGCTAATGCTGATGTCGCCGAACTCTGGCATTGTGCAGTGTGGCCACCATCAGCCAGGGTGCTGTGTCTGGAACCGACCCCACCGTCTCTGACAACTCCAACTCATACTTACCTGGCAGGGGAGATACCATGATCAAGAAGGTGGTTCACCCAGGGCGAGGCTCAGCCATTGCACTCCGGTTGCGCTGACCCCTGCGAATTCCCCAAATGTGGGAGTCTCGACTGCATAATTTCTGGTAGTGGGGGACTGCGTTCGCGCTCTCCCCTGACCGCTACGTCAAAGGAAAACAAGGTGTCCCGGGTAGCTTCTTTTACTCGTAAGCGTGAAAGCGTGCTGCCAACTATGCCAGTTTTACGACTGCAGAGTCGGTGCTGTTGTCGGGCCGTGACGATTGGTGGGCGTTTCTGTATGTTACAAGCACACATGCCCCAGCCCCCGCCCGCCCCCCAAAGGCGGGGCTTTCCGCTAAGCCTAACCCTCCGCAAACCCCATTGGATAGCGCATGTGACAGTACGGGGCAGGGTAGCTGACGGGTGCGATCTGGGATTTGGAACGCGGCAGGCGCAAAGAGAGCCTACCGTGACGGTGGTGGCTGGGACGACTGGGGTTCTCGGCTGCCCTCAAGGCGAAGGCCGTACTGACTCTGGTTTCTCTTCATAACGCACAAGTCTTTCGCCTTTTACTAAAGACTTCCGTGGAGAGGAACGCCAACGAGTTTAAGCTATTTTTGGTAGGTTTGGCCGTAAGGCTGAGCCCTTTGAGTGTGTGAAAAGTCAAACGGCTGTCTCCGCTAAGAACCAGGGGTGCAAAGTGGGGAGACTGGGTGGGGGTGCTAAGCAGCAGCCATTGTTAGGCTGGCTTGAAAACAGGGCACCGTGACAAGAGAGGATCGTGCCAAGAGCTTGGACGGAACACGAAACGCTTTGGACTCATCGCTTCTCGGCCTTTTGGCTAAGATCAAGTGTAGTATCTGTTCTTATCAGTTTAATATCTGATACGTCCCTACCCGGGGACCATATATTAAATTGATTTTTGGATCAGGGAGCCGGAACGGGGGCTTGCTCCTTCCACTCCACGCATCGACCCGGTATTGCATTACCTCCAGGTACGGTGCACATTCTCTGGAAACGTGCAATGTAACTATAGAGTTTTGGGGGGGGTGTTTTTTCCAGGGGAGTCCCTTGCTTTCTCACATTCCTTTATCGATAGGGTACAAGTTGCTCAAAGCCCTGATGCGGTTACTGAGTCGTACGCTTAGTGGTGCACTCTTGATTTTTCCTTCCCCGGAGGTTGATCAGGGTGTACCGTCTCTCTTTCAGCTGGAAAAGAAGGTAAAGTAAGCAGTTCCTCTATATAAGGGATAACGTGTCCAACAGACCTTTAGAGACGGGAGCATACACGGCTTATGCATTACTGTTTTTTGAAAAAAAACAGGCACATTCCAGTTTGTCTGGGCCGAGCTCCGACCGGTGAGAAAAGTCAATAAAACCAGCAAAGTTTGTGCACCGCGCAACTTTGTCAAACTGCAGTATAGTGCTTGCAACGCCTCGGGACAAGCCTCAGATGAGGGTCAGCTAATGCTGATGTCGCCGAACTCTGGCATTGTGCAGTGTGGCCACCATCAGCCAGGGTGCTGTGTCTGGAACCGACCCACCGTCTCTGACAACTCCAACTCATACTTACCTGGCAGGGGAGATACCATGATCAAGAAGGTGGTTCACCCAGGGCGAGGCTCAGCCATTGCACTCCGGTTGCGCTGACCCCTGCGAATTCCCCAAATGTGGGAGTCTCGACTGCATAATTTCTGGTAGTGGGGACTGCGTTCGCGCTCTCCCTGACCGCTACGTCAAAGGAAAACAAGGTGTCCCGGGTAGCTTCTTTACTCGTAAGCGTGAAAGCGTGCTGCCAACTATGCCAGTTTTACGACTGCAGAGTCGGTGCTGTGTCGGGCCGTGACGATTGGTGGGCGTTTCTGTATGTTACAAGCACACATGCCCCAGCCCCCCCCGCCCGCCCCCCAAAGGCGGGGCTTTCCGCCTAAGCCTAACCCTCCGCAAACCCCATTGGATAGCGCATGTGACAGTACGGGGCAGGGTAGCTGACGGGTGCGATCTGGGATTTGGAACGCGGCAGGCGCAAAGAGAGGCCTACCGTGACGGTGGTGGCTGGGACGACTGGGGTTCTCGGCTGCCCTCAAGGCGAAGGCCGTACTGACTCTGGTTTCTCTTCATAACGCACAAGTCTTTCGCCTTTTACTAAAGACTTCCGTGGAGAGGAACGCCAACGAGTTTAAGCTATTTTTGGTAGGTTTGGCCGTAAGGCTGAGCCCTTTGAGTGTGTGAAAAGTCAAACGGCTGTCTCCGCTAAGAACCAGGGGTGCAAAGTGGGGAGACTGGGTGGGGGTGCTAAGCAGCAGCCATTGTTAGGCTGGCTTGAAAACAGGGCACCGTGACAAGAGAGGATCGTGCCAAGAGCTTGGACGGAACACGAAACGCTTTGGACTCATCGCTTCTCGCCTTTTGGCTAAGATCAAGTGTAGTATCTGTTCTTTCAGTTTAATATCTGATACGTCCCCTACCCGGGGACCATATATTAAATTGATTTTTGGATCAGGGAGCCGGAACGGGGGCTTGCTCCTTCCACTCCACGCATCGACCCGGTATTGCATTACCTCCAGGTACGGTGCACATTCTCTGGAAACGTGCAATGTAACTATAGAGTTTTGTGGGGGGTGTTTTTTCCAGGGGAGTCCCTTGCTTTTCTCACATTCCTTTATCGATAGGGTACAAGTTGCTCAAAGCCCTGATGCGGTTACTGAGTCGTACGCTTAGTGGTGCACTCTTGATTTTTCCCTTCCCCGGAGGTTGATCAGGGTGTACCGTCTCTCTTTTGCAGCTGGAAAAGAAGGTAAAGTAAGCAGTTCTCTCTATATAAGGGGATAACGTGTCCAACAGACCTTTAGAGACGGGAGCATACACGGCTTATGCATTACTGTTTTTTGAAAAAAAACAGGCACATTCCAGTTTGTCTGGGCCGAGCTCCGACCGGTGAGAAAAGTCAATAAAACCAGCAAAGTTTGTGCACCGCGCAACTTTGTCAAACTGCAGTATAGTGCTTGCAACGCCTCGGGGACAAGCCTCAGATGAGGGTCAGCTAATGCTGATGTCGCCGAACTCTGGCATTGTGCAGTGTGGCCACCATCAGCCAGGGTGCTGTGTCTGGAACCGACCCCACCGTCTCTGACAACTCCAACTCATACTTACCTGGCAGGGAGATACCATGATCAAGAAGGTGGTTCACCCAGGGCGAGGCTCAGCCATTGCACTCCGGTTGCGCTGACCCCTGCGAATTCCCCAAATGTGGGAGTCTCGACTGCATAATTTCTGGTAGTGGGGGACTGCGTTCGCGCTCTCCCCTGACCGCTACGTCAAAGGAAAACAAGGTGTCCCGGGTAGCTTCTTTTACTCGTAAGCGTGAAAGCGTGCTGCCAACTATGCCAGTTTTACGACTGCAGAGTCGGTGCTGTTGTCGGGCCGTGACGATTGGTGGGCGTTTCTGTATGTTACAAGCACACATGCCCCAGCCCCCGCCCCCGCCCCCCAAAGGCGGGGCTTTCCGCCTAAGCCTAACCCTCCGCAAACCCCATTGGATAGCGCATGTGACAGTACGGGGCAGGGTAGCTGACGGGTGCGATCTGGGATTTGGAACGCGGCAGGCGCAAAGAGAGGCCTACCGTGACGGTGGTGGCTGGGACGACTGGGGTTCTCGGCTGCCCTCAAGGCGAAGGCCGTACTGACTCTGGTTTCTCTTCATAACGCACAAGTCTTTCGCCTTTTACTAAAGACTTCCGTGGAGAGGAACGCCAACGAGTTTAAGCTATTTTTGGTAGGTTTGGCCGTAAGGCTGAGCCCTTTGAGTGTGTGAAAAGTCAAACGGCTGTCTCCGCTAAGAACCAGGGGTGCAAAGTGGGGAGACTGGGTGGGGGTGCTAAGCAGCAGCCATTGTTAGGCTGGCTTGAAAACAGGGCACCGTGACAAGAGAGGATCGTGCCAAGAGCTTGGACGGAACACGAAACGCTTTGGACTCATCGCTTCTCGGCCTTTTGGCTAAGATCAAGTGTAGTATCTGTTCTTATCAGTTTAATATCTGATACGTCCCCTACCCGGGACCATATATTAAATTGATTTTTTGGATCAGGGAGCCGGAACGGGGGCTTGCTCCTTCCACTCCACGCATCGACCCGGTATTGCATTACCTCCAGGTACGGTGCACATTCTCTGGAAACGTGCAATGTAACTATAGAGTTTTTGTGGGGGGTGTTTTTTCCAGGGGAGTCCCTTGCTTTTCTCACATTCCTTTATCGATAGGGTACAAGTTGCTCAAAGCCCTGATGCGGTTACTGAGTCGTACGCTTAGTGGTGCACTCTTGATTTTTCCCTTCCCCGGAGGTTGATCAGGGTGTACCGTCTCTCTTTTGCAGCTGGAAAAGAAGGTAAAGTAAGCAGTTCTCTCTATATAAGGGGATAACGTGTCCAACAGACCTTTAGAGACGGGAGCATACACGGCTTATGCATTACTGTTTTTTGAAAAAAAACAGGCACATTCCAGTTTGTCTGGGCCGAGCTCCGACCGGTGAGAAAAGTCAATAAAACCAGCAAAGTTTGTGCACCGCGCAACTTTGTCAAACTGCAGTATAGTGCTTGCAACGCCTCGGGGACAAGCCTCAGATGAGGGTCAGCTAATGCTGATGTCGCCGAACTCTGGCATTGTGCAGTGTGGCCACCATCAGCCAGGGTGCTGTGTCTGGAACCGACCCCACCGTCTCTGACAACTCCAACTCATACTTACCTGGCAGGGGAGATACCATGATCAAGAAGGTGGTTCACCCAGGGCGAGGCTCAGCCATTGCACTCCGGTTGCGCTGACCCCTGCGAATTCCCCAAATGTGGGAGTCTCGACTGCATAATTTCTGGTAGTGGGGGACTGCGTTCGCGCTCTCCCTGACCGCTACGTCAAAGGAAAACAAGGTGTCCCGGGTAGCTTCTTTTACTCGTAAGCGTGAAAGCGTGCTGCCAACTATGCCAGTTTTACGACTGCAGAGTCGGTGCTGTTGTCGGGCCGTGACGATTGGTGGCGTTTCTGTATGTTACAAGCACACATGCCCCAGCCCCCCGCCCCCCCCAAAGGCGGGGCTTTCCGCCTAAGCCTAACCCTCCGCAAACCCATTGGATAGCGCATGTGACAGTACGGGGCAGGGTAGCTGACGGGTGCGATCTGGGATTTGGAACGCGGCAGGCGCAAAGAGAGGCCTACCGTGACGGTGGTGGCTGGGACGACTGGGGTTCTCGGCTGCCCTCAAGGCGAAGGCCGTACTGACTCTGGTTTCTCTTCATAACGCACAAGTCTTTCGCCTTTTACTAAAGACTTCCGTGGAGAGGAACGCCAAC
>NW_026116124.1:0-45093 GCF_001640805.2 Lates calcarifer
CTGGTCGATAATGCAGTATTAAGCCATTCTGAGCTGAATAAGCCTCAAATCGCTGCGAAAACCGCTTATTCACACATTAAGATTGCATACAGTGCACAAAAGAGGGAAAGGCTCTCCCGACAGGAAATTATGGGTTTCAATCATTATGCTTGTTTATTATATAGAAATTAAGCAACTTTCATGTGCGTGTGGCTGAGTTCTTAGTTTGTCTTGTCCTGGTCAGATAATGCAGTATTAAGCCATCTGAGCTGAATAAGCCTCAAACGCTGGAAAACCGCTTATTCACACTTGAGATTGCATACAGTGCACAAAAGAGGGAAAGGCTCTCCCGACAGGAAATTATGGGTTTCAATCATTATGCTTGTTTATTTATAAAATTAAGCAACTTTCATGTGCGTGTGGCTGAATTCTTAGTTTGTCTTGTCCTGGTCAGAGAGTGCAGTATTAAGCCATTCTGAGCTGAATAAGCCTCAAAACGCTGGGAAAACCGCTTATTCACCAGTAAGATTGCATCAGTGCACAAAAGAGGGAAAGGCTCTCCCGACAGGAAATTATGGGTTCAACCATAATGCTTGTTACTAATATTGTAAAGTAAACAACTTTCATGTCCGTAGGCTGAATTCTTAGTTTGTCTTGTCCTGGTCAGAGAGTGCAGTATTAAGCCATTCTGAGCTGAATAAGCCTCAAATCGCTGGGAAAACCGCTTATTCACACATGTAAGATTGCATACAGTGCACAAAAGAGGGAAAGGCTCTCCGACAGGAAATTATGGTTTCAATCATTATGCTTGTTTATTAATAATAGAAATTAAGCAACTTTCATGTCCGTGTGGCTGAGTTCTTAGTGTTGTCTTGTCCTGGTCAGATAATGCAGTATTAGCCATTCTGAGCTGAATAAGCCTCAAATCGCTGCGAAAACCGCTTATTCACACACTAAGATTGCATACAGTGCACAAAAGAGGGAAAGGCTCTCCCGACAGGAAATTATGGGTTTCAATCATTATGCTTGTTTATTATAATAGAAATTAAGCAACTTTCATGTGCGTGTGGCTGAATTCTTAGTTTGTCTTGTCCTGGTCAGAGAGTGCAGTATTAAGCCATTCTGAGCTGAATAAGCCTCAAAACGCTGGGAAAACCGCTTATTCACACAGTAAGATTGCATTCAGTGCACAAAAGAGGGAAAGGCTCTCCCGACAGGAAATTATGGTTTCAACCATAATGCTTGTTTACTAATATTGTAAAGTAAACAACTTTCATGTCCGTGTGGCTGAGTTCTTAGTTTGTCTTGTCCTGGTCAGAGAGTGCAGGATTAAGCCATTCTGAGCTGAATAAACCTCAAATCGCTGCGAAAACCGCTTATTCACACACTAAGATTGCATACAGTGCACAAAAGAGGGAAAGGCTCTCCCGACAGGAAATTATGGGTTTCAATCATAATGCTTGTTTATTATAATAGAAATTAAGCAACTTTCATGTGCGTGTGGCTGAATTCTTAGTTTGTCTTGTCCTGGTCAGAGAGTGCAGTATTAAGCCATTCTGAGCTGAATAAGCCTCAAATCGCTGGGAAAACCGCTTATTCACACACACAGATTGCATACAGTGCACAAAAGAGGGAAAGGCTCTCCCGACAGGAAATTATAGGTTTCAATCATTATGCTTGTTTATTATAATAGAAATTAAGCAACTTTCATGTGCGTGTGGCTGAGTTCTTAGTTTGTCTTGTCCTGGTCAGATAATGCAGTATTAAGCCATTCTGAGCTGAATAAGCCTCAAAACGCTGGGAAAACCGCTTATTCACACTCTGAGATTGCATACAGTGCACAAAAGAGGGAAAGGCTCTCCCGACAGGAAATTATGGGTTTCAATCATTATGCTTGTTTATTATAATAGAAATTAAGCAACTTTCATGTCCGTGTGGCTGAGTTCTTAGTTTGTCTTGTCCTGGTCAGAGAGTGCAGTATTAAGCCATTCTGAGCTGAATAAGCCTCAAATCGCTGGCGAAAACCGCTTATTCACACAGTAAGATTGCATTCAGTGCACAAAAGAGGGAAAGGCTCTCCCGACAGGAAATTATGGTTTCAACCATAATGCTTGTTTACTAATATTGTAAAGTAAACAACTTTCATGTCCGTATGGCTGAGTTCTTTAGTTTGTCTTGTCCTGGTCGATAATGCAGTATTAAGCCATTCTGAGCTGAATAAGCCTCAAAACGCTGCGGAAAACCGCTTATTCACACAGCTAAGATTGCATTACAGTGCACAAAAGAGGGAAAGGCTCTCCCGACAGGAAATTATGGTTTTCAACCATAATGCTTGTTTACTAATATTGTAAAGTAAACAACTTTCATGTCCGTGTGGCTGAATTCTTAGTTTGTCTTGTCCTGGTCAGAGAGTGCAGTATTAAGCCATTCTGAGCTGAATAAGCCTCAAAACGCTGAGAAAACCGCTTATTCACACTCTGAGATTGCATACAGTGCACAAAAGAGGGAAAGGCTCTCCCGACAGGAAATTATGGTTCAACCATAATGCTTGTTTACTAATATTGTAAAGTAAACAACTTTCATGTCCGTGTGGCTGAGTTCTTAGTTTGTCTTGTCCTGGTCGATAATGCAGTATTAAGCCATTCTGAGCTGAATAAGCCTCAAATCGCTGCGAAAACCGCTTATTCACACACTAAGATTGCATACAGTGCACAAAAGAGGGAAAGGCTCTCCCGACAGGAAATTATGGTTTCAACCATAATGCTTGTTTACTAATATTGTAAAGTAAACAACTTTCATGTCCGTGTGGCTGAGTTCTTAGTTTGTCTTGTCCTGGTCAGAGAGTGCAGTATTAAGCCATTCTGAGCTGAATAAACCTCAAAACGCTGGGAAAACCGCTTATTCACACACTGAGATTGCATACAGTGCACAAAAGAGGGAAAGGCTCTCCCGACAGGAAATTATGGTTTCAACCATAATGCTTGTTTACTAATATTGTAAAGTAACAACTTTCATGTCCGTGTGGCTGAGTTCTTAGTTTGTCTTGTCCTGGTCAGAGAGTGCAGTATTAAGCCATTCTGAGCTGAATAAGCCTCAAATCGCTGCGAAAACCGCTTATTCACACACTAAGATTGCATACAGTGCACAAAAGAGGGAAAGGCTCTCCCGACAGGAAATTATGGGTTTCAACCATTAATGCTTGTTTACTAATATTGTAAAGTAAAGCAACTTTCATGTCCGTGTGGCTGAGTTCTTAGTTTGTCTTGTCCTGGTCAGAGAGTGCAGTATTAAGCCATTCTGAGCTGAATAAGCCTCAAATCGCTGCGAAAACCGCTTATTCACACACTAAGATTGCATACAGTGCACAAAAGAGGGAAAGGCTCTCCCGACAGGAAATTATGGGTTTCAATCATAATGCTTGTTTATTATAATAGAAATTAAGCAACTTTCATGTCCGTGTGGCTGAGTTCTTAGTTTGTCTTGTCCTGGTCAGAGAGTGCAGTATTAAGCCATTCTGAGCTGAATAAGCCTCAAATCGCTGCGAAAACCGCTTATTCACACATCTAAGATTGCATACAGTGCACAAAAGAGGGAAAGGCTCTCCCGACAGGAAATTATGGTTTCAACATAATGCTTGTTTACTAATATTAAAGTAAACAACTTTCATGTCCGTGTGGCTGAGTTCTTAGTTTGTCTTGTCCTGGTCGATAATGCAGTATTAAGCCATTCTGAGCTGAATAAGCCTCAAATCGCTGCGAAAACCGCTTATTCACACACTAAGATTGCATACAGTGCACAAAAGAGGGAAAGGCTCTCCCGACAGGAAATTATGGGTTTCAATCATTATGCTTGTTTATTATAATAGAAATTAAGCAACTTTCATGTGCGTGTGGCTGAGTTCTTAGTTTGTCTTGTCCTGGTCAGATAATGCAGTATTAAGCCATTCTGAGCTGAATAAGCCTCAAATCGCTGCGAAAACCGCTTATTCACACACTAAGATTGCATACAGTGCACAAAAGAGGGAAAGGCTCTCCCGACAGGAAATTATGGTTTCAACCATAATGCTTGTTTACTAATATTGTAAAGTAAACAACTTTCATGTCCGTGTGGCTGAGTTCTTAGTTTGTCTTGTCCTGGTCAGAGAGTGCAGGTATTAAGCCATTCTGAGCTGAATAAACCTCAAAACGCTGGGAAAACCGCTTATTCACACTCTGAAGATTGCATACAGTGCACAAAAGAGGGAAAGGCTCTCCCGACAGGAAATTATGGTTTCAACCATAATGCTTGTTTACTAATATTGTAAAGTAAACAACTTTCATGTCCGTGTGGCTGAGTTCTTAGTTTGTCTTGTCCTGGTCAGAGAGTGCAGTATTAAGCCATTCTGAGCTGAATAAAGCCTCAAAACGCTGCGAAAACCGCTTATTCACACCACTGAAGATTGCATACAGTGCACAAAAGAGGGAAAGGCTCTCCCGACAGGAAATTATGGTTTCAACCATAATGCTTGTTTACTAATATTGTAAAGTAAACAACTTTCATGTCCGTAGTGGCTGAGTTCTTAGTTTTGTCTTGTCCTGGTCGATAATGCAGTATTAAGCCATTCTGAGCTGAATAAGCCTCAAATCGCTGCGAAAACCGCTTATTCACACACTAAGATTGCATACAGTGCACAAAAGAGGGAAAGGCTCTCCCGACAGGAAATTATGGGTTTCAATCATAATGCTTGTTTATTATAATAGAAATTAAGCAACTTTCATGTGCGTGTGGCTGAATTCTTAGTTTGTCTTGTCCTGGTCAGAGAGTGCAGTATTAAGCCATTCTGAGCTGAATAAGCCTCAAAACGCTGGGAAAACCGCTTATTCACACAGTAAGATTGCATTCAGTGCACAAAAGAGGGAAAGGCTCTCCCGACAGGAAATTATGGTTTCAACCATAATGCTTGTTTACTAATATTGTAAAGTAAACAACTTTCATGTCCGTATGGCTGAGTTCTTAGTTTGTCTTGTCCTGGTCAGAGAGTGCAGTATTAAGCCATTCTGAGCTGAATAAGCCTCAAAACGCTGGGAAAACCGCTTATTCACACAGTAAGATTGCATTCAGTGCACAAAAGAGGGAAAGGCTCTCCCGACAGGAAATTATGGGTTCAACCATAATGCTTGTTTACTAATATTGTAAAGTAACCAACTTTCATGTCCGTGTGGCTGAGTTCTTAGTTTGTCTTGTCCTGGTCGATAATGCAGTATTAAGCCATTCTGAGCTGAATAAGCCTCAAATCGCTGCGAAAACCGCTTATTCACACACTAAGATTGCATACAGTGCACAAAAGAGGGAAAGGCTCTCCCGACAGGAAATTATGGGTTTCAATCATTATGCTTGTTTATTATAATAGAAATTAAGCAACTTTCATGTCCGTGTGGCTGAGTTCTTAGTTTGTCTTGTCCTGGTCGATAATGCAGTATTAAGCCATTCTGAGCTGAATAAGCCTCAAATCGCTGCGAAAACCGCTTATTCACACACTAAGATTGCATACAGTGCACAAAAGAGGGAAAGGCTCTCCCGACAGGAAATTATGGGTTTTCAATCATTATGCTTGTTTATTATAATAGAAATTAAGCAACTTTCATGTCCGTGTGGCTGAGTTCTTAGTTTGTCTTGTCCTGGTCAGAGAGTGCAGTATTAAGCCATTCTGAGCTGAATAAGCCTCAAATCGCTGCGAAAACCGCTTATTCACACACTAAGATTGCATACAGTGCACAAAAGAGGGAAAGGCTCTCCCGACAGGAAATTATGGGTTTCAACCATAATGCTTGTTTACTAATATTGTAAAGTAAACAACTTTCATGTCCGTGTGGCTGAGTTCTTAGTTTGTCTTGTCCTGGTCGATAATGCAGTATTAAGCCATTCTGAGCTGAATAAGCCTCAAATCGCTGCGAAAACCGCTTATTCACACACTAAGATTGCATACAGTGCACAAAAGAGGGAAAGGCTCTCCCGACAGGAAATTATGGGTTTCAATCATAATGCTTGTTTATTATAATAGAAATTAAGCAACTTTCATGTGCGTGTGGCTGAATTCTTAGTTTGTCTTGTCCTGGTCAGAGAGTGCAGTATTAAGCCATTCTGAGCTGAATAAGCCTCAAAACGCTGGGAAAACCGCTTATTCACACAGTAAGATTGCATTACAGTGCACAAAAGAGGGAAAGGCTCTCCCGACAGGAAATTATGGTTTCAACCATAATGCTTGTTTACTAATATTGTAAAGTAAACAACTTTCATGTCCGTATGGCTGAGTTCTTAGTTTGTCTTGTCCTGGTCAGAGAGTGCAGTATTAAGCCATTCTGAGCTGAATAAGCCTCAAATCGCTGGGAAAACCGCTTATTCACACACTAAGATTGCATACAGTGCACAAAAGAGGGAAAGGCTCTCCCGACAGGAAATTATGGGTTTCAATCATTATGCTTGTTTATTATAATAGAAATTAAGCAACTTTCATGTGCGTGTGGCTGAGTTCTTAGTTTGTCTTGTCCTGGTCAGATAATGCAGTACTAAGCCATTCTGAGCTGAATAAGCCTCAAATCGCTGCGAAAACCGCTTATTCACACACTAAGATTGCATACAGTGCACAAAAGAGGGAAAGGCTCTCCCGACAGGAAATTATGGGTTTCAATCATTATGCTTGTTTATTATAATAGAAATTAAGCAACTTTCATGTCCGTGTGGCTGAGTTCTTAGTTTGTCTTGTCCTGGTCAGATAATGCAGTATTAAGCCATTCTGAGCTGAATAAGCCTCAAAACGCTGGGAAAACCGCTTATTCACACACTAAGATTGCATACAGTGCACAAAAGAGGGAAAGGCTCTCCCGACAGGAAATTATGGGTTCAACCATAATGCTTGTTTACTAATATTGTAAAGTAACCAACTTTCATGTCCGTGTGGCTGAGTTCTTAGTTTGTCTTGTCCTGGTCGATAATGCAGTATTAAGCCATTCTGAGCTGAATAAGCCTCAAATCGCTGCGAAAACCGCTTATTCACACACTAAGATTGCATACAGTGCACAAAAGAGGGAAAGGCTCTCCCGACAGGAAATTATGGGTTTCAATCATTATGCTTGTTTATTATAATAGAAATTAAGCAACTTTCATGTCCGTGTGGCTGAGTTCTTAGTTTGTCTTGTCCTGGTCGATAATGCAGTATTAAGCCATTCTGAGCTGAATAAGCCTCAAATCGCTGCGAAAACCGCTTATTCACACACTAAGATTGCATACAGTGCACAAAAGAGGGAAAGGCTCTCCCGACAGGAAATTATGGGTTTCAATCATTATGCTTGTTTATTATAATAGAAATTAAGCAACTTTCATGTCCGTGTGGCTGAGTTCTTAGTTTGTCTTGTCCTGGTCAGAGAGTGCAGTATTAAGCCATTCTGAGCTGAATAAGCCTCAAATCGCTGCGGAAAACCGCTTATTCACACACTAAGATTGCATACAGTGCACAAAAGAGGGAAAGGCTCTCCCGACAGGAAATTATGGGTTCAACCATAATGCTTGTTTACTAATATTGTAAAGTAAACAACTTTCATGTCCGTGTGGCTGAGTTCTTAGTTTGTCTTGTCCTGGTCGATAATGCAGTATTAAGCCATTCTGAGCTGAATAAGCCTCAAATCGCTGCGAAAACCGCTTATTCACACACTAAGATTGCATACAGTGCACAAAAGAGGGAAAGGCTCTCCCGACAGGAAATTATGGGTTTCAATCATTATGCTTGTTTATTATAATAGAAATTAAGCAACTTTCACGTGCGTGTGACTGAGTTCTTAGTTTGTCTTGTCCGTGGTCAGATAATGCAGTATTAAGCCATTCTGAGCTGAATAAGCCTCAAAATCGCTGCGAAAACCGCTTATTCACACACTAAGATTGCATACAGTGCACAAAAGAGGGAAAGGCTCTCCCGACAGGAAATTATGGTTTCAACCATAATGCTTGTTTACTAATATTGTAAAGTAAACAACTTTCATGTCCGTGTGGCTGAGTTCTTAGTTTGTCTTGTCCTGGTCAGAGAGTGCAGGATTAAGCCATTCTGAGCTGAATAAGCCTCAAAACGCTGGGAAAACCGCTTATTCACACTCTGAGATTGCATACAGTGCACAAAAGAGGGAAAGGCTCTCCCGACAGGAAATTATGGTTTCAACCATAATGCTTGTTTACTAATATTGTAAAGTAAACAACTTTCATGTCCGTGTGGCTGAGTTCTTAGTTTGTCTTGTCCTGGTCAGAGAGTGCAGTATTAAGCCATTCTGAGCTGAATAAGCCTCAAAACGCTGGGAAAACCGCTTATTCACACAGTAAGATTGCATTACAGTGCACAAAAGAGGGAAAGGCTCTCCCGACAGGAAATTATGGGTTTCAACCATAATGCTTGTTTACTAATATTGTAAAGTAACCAACTTTCATGTCCGTGTGGCTGAGTTCTTAGTTTGTCTTGTCCTGGTCGATAATGCAGTATTAAGCCATTCTGAGCTGAATAAGCCTCAAAACGCTGGGAAAACCGCTTATTCACACTCTGAGATTGCATACAGTGCACAAAAGAGGGAAAGGCTCTCCCGACAGGAAATTATGGGTTCAACCATAATGCTTGTTTACTAATATTGTAAAGTAAACAACTTTCATGTCCGTGTGGCTGAGTTCTTAGTTTGTCTTGTCCTGGTCGATAATGCAGTATTAAGCCATTCTGAGCTGAATAAGCCTCAAATCGCTGCGAAAACCGCTTATTCACACACTAAGATTGCATACAGTGCACAAAAGAGGGAAAGGCTCTCCCGACAGGAAATTATGGGTTTCAATCATTATGCTTGTTTATTATAATAGAAATTAAGCAACTTTCACTGTGCGTGTGACTGAGTTCTTAGTTTGTCTTGTCCGTGGTCAGATAATGCAGTATTAAGCCATTCTGAGCTGAATAAGCCTCAAATCGCTGCGAAAACCGCTTATTCACACACTAAGATTGCATACAGTGCACAAAAGAGGGAAAGGCTCTCCCGACAGGAAATTATGGTTTCAACCATAATGCTTGTTTACTAATATTGTAAAGTAAACAACTTTCATGTCCGTGTGGCTGAGTTCTTAGTTTGTCTTGTCCTGGTCAGAGAGTGCAGGATTAAGCCATTCTGAGCTGAATAAACCTCAAAACGCTGGGAAAACCGCTTATTCACACTCTGAGATTGCATACAGTGCACAAAAGAGGGAAAGGCTCTCCCGACAGGAAATTATGGTTTCAACCATAATGCTTGTTTACTAATATTGTAAAGTAAACAACTTTCATGTCCGTGTGGCTGAGTTCTTAGTTTGTCTTGTCCTGGTCAGAGAGTGCAGTATTAAGCCATTCTGAGCTGAATAAGCCTCAAAACGCTGGGAAAACCGCTTATTCACACACTGAAGATTGCATACAGTGCACAAAAGAGGGAAAGGCTCTCCCGACAGGAAATTATGGTTTCAACCATAATGCTTGTTTACTAATATTGTAAAGTAACCAACTTTCATGTCCGTGATGGCTGAGTTCTTAGTTTGTCTTGTCCTGGTCGATAATGCAGTATTAAGCCATTCTGAGCTGAATAAGCCTCAAATCGCTGCGAAAACCGCTTATTCACACACTAAGATTGCATACAGTGCACAAAAGAGGGAAAGGCTCTCCCGACAGGAAATTATGGGTTTCAATCATAATGCTTGTTTATTATAATAGAAATTAAGCAACTTTCATGTGCGTGTGGCTGAATTCTTAGTTTGTCTTGTCCTGGTCAGAGAGTGCAGTATTAAGCCATTCTGAGCTGAATAAGCCTCAAAACGCTGGGAAAACCGCTTATTCACACAGTAAGATTGCATTCAGTGCACAAAAGAGGGAAAGGCTCTCCCGACAGGAAATTATGGTTTCAACCATAATGCTTGTTTACTAATATTGTAAAGTAAACAACTTTCATGTCCGTATGGCTGAGTTCTTAGTTTGTCTTGTCCTGGTCAGATAATGCAGTATTAAGCCATTCTGAGCTGAATAAGCCTCAAAACGCTGGGAAAACCGCTTATTCACACAGTAAGATTGCATTCAGTGCACAAAAGAGGGAAAGGCTCTCCCGACAGGAAATTATGGGTTTCAACCATAATGCTTGTTTACTAATATTGTAAAGTAAACAACTTTCATGTCCGTGTGGCTGAGTTCTTAGTTTGTCTTGTCCTGGTCGATAATGCAGTATTAAGCCATTCTGAGCTGAATAAGCCTCAAATCGCTGCGAAAACCGCTTATTCACACACTAAGATTGCATACAGTGCACAAAAGAGGGAAAGGCTCTCCCGACAGGAAATTATGGGTTTCAATCATTATGCTTGTTTATTATAATAGAAATTAAGCAACTTTCATGTCCGTGTGGCTGAGTTCTTAGTTTGTCTTGTCCTGGTCAGATAATGCAGTATTAAGCCATTCTGAGCTGAATAAGCCTCAAATCGCTGCGAAAACCGCTTATTCACACACTAAGATTGCATACAGTGCACAAAAGAGGGAAAGGCTCTCCCGACAGGAAATTATGGGTTTCAACCATTAATGCTTGTTTATTATAATAGAAAGTTAAGCAACTTTCATGTCCGTGTGGCTGAGTTCTTAGTTTGTCTTGTCCTGGTCAGAGAGTGCAGTATTAAGCCATTCTGAGCTGAATAAGCCTCAAATCGCTGCGAAAACCGCTTATTCACACACTAAGATTGCATACAGTGCACAAAAGAGGGAAAGGCTCTCCCGACAGGAAATTATGGGTTTCAACCATAATGCTTGTTTACTAATATTGTAAAGTAAACAACTTTCATGTCCGTGTGGCTGAGTTCTTAGTTTGTCTTGTCCTGGTCGATAATGCAGTATTAAGCCATTCTGAGCTGAATAAGCCTCAAATCGCTGCGAAAACCGCTTATTCACACACTAAGATTGCATACAGTGCACAAAAGAGGGAAAGGCTCTCCCGACAGGAAATTATGGGTTTCAATCATAATGCTTGTTTATTATAATAGAAATTAAGCAACTTTCATGTGCGTGTGGCTGAATTCTTAGTTTGTCTTGTCCTGGTCAGAGAGTGCAGTATTAAGCCATTCTGAGCTGAATAAGCCTCAAAACGCTGGGAAAACCGCTTATTCACACATTAAGATTGCATACAGTGCACAAAAGAGGGAAAGGCTCTCCCGACAGGAAATTATGGTTTCAACCATAATGCTTGTTTACTAATATTGTAAAGTAAACAACTTTCATGTCCGTGTGGCTGAATTCTTAGTTTGTCTTGTCCTGGTCAGAGAGTGCAGTATTAAGCCATTCTGAGCTGAATAAGCCTCAAATCGCTGGGAAAACCGCTTATTCACACACTAAGATTGCATACAGTGCACAAAAGAGGGAAAGGCTCTCCCGACAGGAAATTATGGGTTTCAATCATTATGCTTGTTTATTATAATAGAAATTAAGCAACTTTCATGTGCGTGTGGCTGAGTTCTTAGTTTGTCTTGTCCTGGTCAGATAATGCAGTATTAAGCCATTCTGAGCTGAATAAGCCTCAAATCGCTGCGAAAACCGCTTATTCACACACTAAGATTGCATACAGTGCACAAAAGAGGGAAAGGCTCTCCCGACAGGAAATTATGGTTTCAACCATAATGCTTGTTTACTAATATTGTAAAGTAAACAACTTTCATGTCCGTGTGGCTGAGTTCTTAGTTTGTCTTGTCCTGGTCAGAGTAGTGCAGTATTAAGCCATTCTGAGCTGAATAAGCCTCAAAACGCTGGGAAAACCGCTTATTCACACTCTAAGATTGCATACAGTGCACAAAAGAGGGAAAGGCTCTCCCGACAGGAAATTATGGGTTTCAACCATAATGCTTGTTTACTAATATTGTAAAGTAACAACTTTCATGTCCGTGTGGCTGAGTTCTTAGTTTGTCTTGTCCTGGTCAGATAATGCAGTATTAAGCCATTCTGAGCTGAATAAGCCTCAAATCGCTGCGAAAACCGCTTATTCACACACTAAGATTGCATACAGTGCACAAAAGAGGGAAAGGCTCTCCCGACAGGAAATTATGGGTTTCAATCATTATGCTTGTTTATTATAATAGAAATTAAGCAACTTTCATGTCCGTGTGGCTGAGTTCTTAGTTTGTCTTGTCCTGGTCGATAATGCAGTATTAAGCCATTCTGAGCTGAATAAGCCTCAAATCGCTGCGAAAACCGCTTATTCACACACTAAGATTGCATACAGTGCACAAAAGAGGGAAAGGCTCTCCCGACAGGAAATTATGGGTTTTAATCATTAATGCTTGTTTATTATAATAGAAATTAAGCAACTTTCATGTCCGTGTGGCTGAGTTCTTAGTTTGTCTTGTCCTGGTCAGAGAGTGCAGTATTAAGCCATTCTGAGCTGAATAAGCCTCAAATCGCTGCGAAAACCGCTTATTCACACACTAAGATTGCATACAGTGCACAAAAGAGGGAAAGGCTCTCCCGACAGGAAATTATGGTTTCAACCATAATGCTTGTTTACTAATATTGTAAAGTAAACAACTTTCATGTCCGTGTGGCTGAGTTCTTAGTTTGTCTTGTCCTGGTCGATAATGCAGTATTAAGCCATTCTGAGCTGAATAAGCCTCAAATCGCTGCGAAAACCGCTTATTCACACACTAAGATTGCATACAGTGCACAAAAGAGGGAAAGGCTCTCCCGACAGGAAATTATGGGTTTCAATCATTATGCTTGTTTATTATAATAGAAATTAAGCAACTTTCACGTGCGTGTGACTGAGTTCTTAGTTTGTCTTGTCCTGGTCAGATAATGCAGTATTAAGCCATTCTGAGCTGAATAAAGCCTCAAATCGCTGCGAAAACCGCTTATTCACACACTAAGATTGCATACAGTGCACAAAAGAGGGAAAGGCTCTCCCGACAGGAAATTATGGTTTCAACCATAATGCTTGTTTACTAATATTGTAAAGTAAACAACTTTCATGTCCGTGTGGCTGAGTTCTTAGTTTGTCTTGTCCTGGTCAGAGAGTGCAGGTATTAAGCCATTCTGAGCTGAATAAGCCTCAAAACGCTGGGAAAACCGCTTATTCACACTACTGAGATTGCATACAGTGCACAAAAGAGGGAAAGGCTCTCCCGACAGGAAATTATGGTTTCAACCATAATGCTTGTTTACTAATATTGTAAAGTAAACAACTTTCATGTCCGTGTGGCTGAGTTCTTAGTTTGTCTTGTCCTGGTCAGAGAGTGCAGTATTAAGCCATTCTGAGCTGAATAAGCCTCAAAACGCTGCGAAAACCGCTTATTCACACAGTAAGATTGCATACAGTGCACAAAAGAGGGAAAGGCTCTCCCGACAGGAAATTATGGGTTTCAACCATAATGCTTGTTTACTAATATTGTAAAGTAAGCAACTTTCATGTCCGTGTGGCTGAGTTCTTAGTTTGTCTTGTCCTGGTCGATAATGCAGTATTAAGCCATTCTGAGCTGAATAAGCCTCAAAACGCTGGGAAAACCGCTTATTCACACTCTAAGATTGCATACAGTGCACAAAAGAGGGAAAGGCTCTCCCGACAGGAAATTATGGGTTCAACCATAATGCTTGTTTACTAATATTGTAAAGTAAACAACTTTCATGTCCGTGTGGCTGAGTTCTTAGTTTGTCTTGTCCTGGTCGATAATGCAGTATTAAGCCATTCTGAGCTGAATAAGCCTCAAATCGCTGCGAAAACCGCTTATTCACACACTAAGATTGCATACAGTGCACAAAAGAGGGAAAGGCTCTCCCGACAGGAAATTATGGGTTTCAATCATTATGCTTGTTTATTATAATAGAAATTAAGCAACTTTCACGTGCGTGTGACTGAGTTCTTAGTTTGTCTTGTCCTGGTCAGATAATGCAGTATTAAGCCATTCTGAGCTGAATAAGCCTCAAATCGCTGCGAAAACCGCTTATTCACACACTAAGATTGCATACAGTGCACAAAAGAGGGAAAGGCTCTCCCGACAGGAAATTATGGTTTCAACCATAATGCTTGTTTACTAATATTGTAAAGTAAACAACTTTCATGTCCGTGTGGCTGAGTTCTTAGTTTGTCTTGTCCTGGTCGAGAGTGCAGGTATTAAGCCATTCTGAGCTGAATAAACCTCAAATCGCTGGCGAAAACCGCTTATTCACACTCTGAGATTGCATACAGTGCACAAAAGAGGGAAAGGCTCTCCCGACAGGAAATTATGGGTTTCAACATAATGCTTGTTTATTAATATTGTAAAGTAAACAACTTTCATGTCCGTGTGGCTGAGTTCTTAGTTTGTCTTGTCCTGGTCAGAGAGTGCAGTATTAAGCCATTCTGAGCTGAATAAGCCTCAAAACGCTGCGAAAACCGCTTATTCACACACTAGAGATTGCATACAGTGCACAAAAGAGGGAAAGGCTCTCCCGACAGGAAATTATGGTTTCAACCATAATGCTTGTTTACTAATATTGTAAAGTAAACAACTTTCATGTCCGTGTGGCTGAGTTCTTAGTTTGTCTTGTCCTGGTCAGATAATGCAGTATTAAGCCATTCTGAGCTGAATAAAGCCTCAAAACGCTGGGAAAACCGCTTATTCACACACTAAGATTGCATACAGTGCACAAAAGAGGGAAAGGCTCTCCCGACAGGAAATTATGGGTTTCAACATTAATGCTTGTTTACTAATATTGTAAAGTTAAGCAACTTTCATGTCCGTGTGGCTGAGTTCTTAGTTTGTCTTGTCCTGGTCAGAGTAATGCAGTATTAAGCCATTCTGAGCTGAATAAGCCTCAAAACGCTGGGAAAACCGCTTATTCACACAGTAAGATTGCATTCAGTGCACAAAAGAGGGAAAGGCTCTCCCGACAGGAAATTATGGGTTTCAATCATAATGCTTGTTTACTATAATAGTAAAGTAACAACTTTCATGTCCGTGTGGCTGAGTTCTTAGTTTGTCTTGTCCTGGTCAGATAATGCAGTATTAAGCCATTCTGAGCTGAATAAGCCTCAAAATCGCTGGCGAAAACCGCTTATTCACCACTCTAAGATTGCATACAGTGCACAAAAGAGGGAAAGGCTCTCCCGACAGGAAATTATGGGTTCAACCATAATGCTTGTTTACTAATATTGTAAAGTAAACAACTTTCATGTCCGTGTGGCTGAGTTCTTAGTTTGTCTTGTCCTGGTCGATAATGCAGTATTAAGCCATTCTGAGCTGAATAAGCCTCAAATCGCTGCGAAAACCGCTTATTCACACACTAAGATTGCATACAGTGCACAAAAGAGGGAAAGGCTCTCCCGACAGGAAATTATGGGTTTCAATCATTATGCTTGTTTATTATAATAGAAATTAAGCAACTTTCATGTGCGTGTGACTGAGTTCTTAGTTTGTCTTGTCCGTGGTCAGATAATGCAGTATTAAGCCATTCTGAGCTGAATAAGCCTCAAATCGCTGCGAAAACCGCTTATTCACACACTAAGATTGCATACAGTGCACAAAAGAGGGAAAGGCTCTCCCGACAGGAAATTATGGTTTCAATCATAATGCTTGTTTACTTATATAGTAAAGTAAGCAACTTTCATGTCCGTGTGGCTGAGTTCTTAGTTTGTCTTGTCCTGGTCAGAGAGTGCAGTATTAAGCCATTCTGAGCTGAATAAACCTCAAAACGCTGGCGAAAACCGCTTATTCACACTCTGAAGATTGCATACAGTGCACAAAAGAGGGAAAGGCTCTCCCGACAGGAAATTATGGTTCAACCATAATGCTTGTTTACTAATATGTAAAGTAAACAACTTTCATGTCCGTGTGGCTGAGTTCTTAGTTTGTCTTGTCCTGGTCAGATAATGCAGTATTAAGCCATTCTGAGCTGAATAAGCCTCAAATCGCTGGCGAAAACCGCTTATTCACACACTAGATTGCATACAGTGCACAAAAGAGGGAAAGGCTCTCCGACAGGAAATTATGGGTTTCAATCATTAATGCTTGTTTATTATAATAGAAATTAAGCAACTTTCATGTGCCGTGTGGCTGAGTTCTTAGTTTGTCTTGTCCTGGTCAGAGAGTGCAGTATTAAGCCATTCTGAGCTGAATAAGCCTCAAAATCGCTGCGAAAACCGCTTATTCACACATTAAGATTGCATACAGTGCACAAAAGAGGGAAAGGCTCTCCCGACAGGAAATTATGGTTTCAACCATAATGCTTGTTTACTATATATTGTAAAGTAAACAACTTTCATGTCCGTGTGGCTGAGTTCTTAGTTTGTCTTGTCTGGTCAGATAATGCAGTATTAAGCCATTCTGAGCTGAATAAGCCTCAAATCGCTGCGAAAACCGCTTATTCACACACTAAGATTGCATACAGTGCACAAAAGAGGGAAAGGCTCTCCCGACAGGAAATTATGGTTTCAATCATATATGCTTTGTTTATTATAATAGAAATTAAGCAACTTTCATGTGCGTGTGGACTGAGTTCTTAGTTTGTCTTGTCCTGGTCAGATAATGCAGTATTAAGCCATTCTGAGCTGAATAAGCCTCAAAATCGCTGCGAAAACCGCTTATTCACACACTAAGATTGCATACAGTGCACAAAAGAGGGAAAGGCTCTCCCGACAGGAAATTATGGGTTTCAATCATTATGCTTGTTTATTATAATAGAAATTAAGCAACTTTCATGTCCGTGTGGCTGAGTTCTTAGTTTGTCTTGTCCTGGTCAGATGATGCAGTATTAAGCCATTCTGAGCTGAATAAGCCTCAAATCGCTGCGAAAACCGCTTATTCACACTCTAAGATTGCATACAGTGCACAAAAGAGGGAAAGGCTCTCCCGACAGGAAATTATGGGTTTCAATCATTATGCTTGTTTATTATAATAGTAAATTAAGCAACTTTCATGTCCGTGTGGCTGAGTTCTTAGTTTGTCTTGTCCTGGTCAGAGAGTGCAGTATTAAGCCATTCTGAGCTGAATAAGCCTCAAAATCGCTGCGAAAACCGCTTATTCACACTCTAAGATTGCATACAGTGCACAAAAGAGGGAAAGGCTCTCCCGACAGGAAATTATGGTTCAACCATAATGCTTGTTTACTAATATTGTAAAGTAAACAACTTTCATGTCCGTGTGGCTGAGTTCTTAGTTTGTCTTGTCCTGGTCGATAATGCAGTATTAAGCCATTCTGAGCTGAATAAGCCTCAAATCGCTGCGAAAACCGCTTATTCACACACTAAGATTGCATACAGTGCACAAAAGAGGGAAAGGCTCTCCGACAGGAAATTATGGGTTTCAATCATTATGCTTGTTTATTATAATAGAAATTAAGCAACTTTCATGTGCGTGTGGCTGAGTTCTTAGTTTGTCTTGTCCTGGTCAGATAATGCAGTATTAAGCCATTCTGAGCTGAATAAGCCTCAAAATCGCTGCGAAAACCGCTTATTCACACATAAGATTGCATACAGTGCACAAAAGAGGGAAAGGCTCTCCCGACAGGAAATTATGGGTTTCAATCATAATGCTTGTTTATTTAATAGAAATTAAGCAACTTTCATGTCCGTAGTGGCTGAGTTCTTAGTTTGTCTTGTCCTGGTCAGAGAGTGCAGTATTAAGCCATTCTGAGCTGAATAAGCCTCAAACGCTGGGAAAACCGCTTATTCACACAGTAAGATTGCATACAGTGCACAAAAGAGGGAAAGGCTCTCCCGACAGGAAATTATGGTTTCAACCATAATGCTTGTTTACTAATATTGTAAAGTAAACAACTTTCATGTCCGTGTGGCTGAGTCTTAGTTTGTCTTGTCCTGGTCGATAATGCAGTATTAAGCCATTCTGAGCTGAATAAGCCTCAAATCGCTGCGAAAACCGCTTATTCACACACTAAGATTGCATACAGTGCACCAAAAGAGGGAAAGGCTCTCCCGACAGGAAATTATGGGTTTCAATCATAATGCTTGTTTATTATAATAGAAATTAAGCAACTTCATGTCGTGTGGCTGAGTTCTTAGTTTGTCTTGTCCTGGTCAGAGAGTGCAGTATTAAGCCATTCTGAGCTGAATAAGCCTCAAAATCGCTGCGAAAACCGCTTATTCACACATCTAAGATTGCATACAGTGCACAAAAGAGGGAAAGGCTCTCCCGACAGGAAATTATGGGTTTCAATCATTATGCTTGTTTATTATAATAGTAAAGTAAACAACTTTCATGTCCGTGTGGCTGAGTTCTTAGTTTGTCTTGTCCTGGTCGAGAATGCAGTATTAAGCCATTCTGAGCTGAATAAGCCTCAAATCGCTGCGAAAACCGCTTATTCACACACTAAGATTGCATACAGTGCACAAAAGAGGGAAAGGCTCTCCCGACAGGAAATTATGGGTTTCAATCATATGCTTGTTTATTATAATAGAAATTAACAACTTTCATGTCCGTGTGGCTGAGTTCTTAGTTTGTCTTGTCCTGGTCAGAGAGTGCAGTATTAAGCCATTCTGAGCTGAATAAGCCTCAAATCGCTGCGAAAACCGCTTATTCACACCATAAGATTGCATACAGTGCACAAAAGAGGGAAAGGCTCTCCCGACAGGAAATTATGGGTTTCAACCATAATGCTTGTTTACTAATATTGTAAAGTAAACAACTTTCATGTCGTTGTGGCTGAGTTCTTAGTTTGTCTTGTCCTGGTCGATAATGCAGTATTAAGCCATTCTGAGCTGAATAAGCCTCAAATCGCTGCGAAAACCGCTTATTCACACCATAAGATTGCATACAGTGCACAAAAGAGGGAAAGGCTCTCCCGACAGGAAATTATGGGTTTTAATCCATTATGCTTGTTTACTATAATAGAAATTAAGCAACTTTCATGTCCGTGTGGCTGAGTTCTTAGTTTGTCTTGTCCTGGTCAGAGAGTGCAGTATTAAGCCATTCTGGAGCTGAATAAGCCTCCAAATCGCTGCGAAAACCGCTTATTCACACACTAAGATTGCATACAGTGCACAAAAGAGGGAAAGGCTCTCCCGACAGGAAATTATGGGTTTCAACCATAATGCTTGTTTACTAATATTGTAAAGTAAACAACTTTCATGTCCGTGTGGCTGAGTTCTTAGTTTGTCTTGTCCTGGTCGATAAATGCAGTATTAAGCCATTCTGAGCTGAATAAGCCTCAAATCGCTGCGAAAACCGCTTATTCACACACTAAGATTGCATACAGTGCACAAAAGAGGGAAAGGCTCTCCCGACAGGAAATTATGGGTTTCAATCATTATGCTTGTTTACTTATAATAGAAATTAAGCAACTTTCATCGTGCGTGTGGACTGAGTTCTTAGTTTGTCTTGTCCTGGTCAGATAATGCAGTATTAAGCCATTCTGAGCTGAATAAGCCTCAAAATCGCTGCGGAAAACCGCTTATTCACACATTAAGATTGCATACAGTGCACAAAAGAGGGAAAGGCTCTCCCGACAGGAAATTATGGGTTTCAATCATTATGCTTGTTTATTATAATAGTAAATTAAGCAACTTTCATGTCCGTGTGGCTGAGTTCTTAGTTTGTCTTGTCCTGGTCAGAGAGTGCAGTATTAAGCCATTCTGAGCTGAATAACCTCAAACGCTGGGAAAACCGCTTATTCACACTCTGAGATTGCATACAGTGCACAAAAGAGGGAAAGGCTCTCCCGACAGGAAATTATGGGTTCAACCATAATGCTTGTTTACTAATATTGTAAAGTAAACAACTTTCATGTCCGTGTGGCTGAGTTCTTAGTTTGTCTTGTCCTGGTCGATAATGCAGTATTAAGCCATTCTGAGCTGAATAAGCCTCCAAATCGCTGCGAAAAACCGCTTATTCACACACTAAGATTGCATACAGTGCACAAAAGAGGGAAAGGCTCTCCCGACAGGAAATTATGGGTTTCAATCATTATGCTTGTTTATTATAATAGAAATTAAGCAACTTTCATGTGCGTGTGGCTGAGTTCTTAGTTTGTCTTGTCCTGGTCAGAGAGTGCAGTATTAAGCCATTCTGAGCTGAATAAGCCTCAAAATCGCTGGCGAAAACCGCTTATTCACACATCTAGAGATTGCATACAGTGCACAAAAGAGGGAAAGGCTCTCCCGACAGGAAATTATGGTGTTCAACCATAATGCTTGTTTACTAATATTGTAAAGTAAACAACTTTCATGTCCGTGTGGCTGAGTTCTTAGTTTGTCTTGTCCTGGTCGATAATGCAGTATTAAGCCATTCTGAGCTGAATAAGCCTCAAATCGCTGCGAAAACCGCTTATTCACACACTAAGATTGCATACAGTGCACAAAAGAGGGAAAGGCTCTCCCGACAGGAAATTATGGGTTTCAATCATTATGCTTGTTTATTATAATAGAAATTAAGCAACTTTCACGTGCGTGTGACTGAGTTCTTAGTTTGTCTTGTCGTGGTCAGATAATGCAGTATTAAGCCATTCTGAGCTGAATAAGCCTCAAATCGCTGCGAAAACCGCTTATTCACACACTAAGATTGCATACAGTGCACAAAAGAGGGAAAGGCTCTCCCGACAGGAAATTATGGTTTCAACCATAATGCTTGTTTACTAATATTGTAAAGTAAACAACTTTCATGTCCGTGTGGCTGAGTTCTTAGTTTGTCTTGTCCTGGTCAGAGAGTGCAGGATTAAGCCATTCTGAGCTGAATAAACCTCAAAACGCTGGGAAAACCGCTTATTCACACTCTGAGATTGCATACAGTGCACAAAAGAGGGAAAGGCTCTCCCGACAGGAAATTATGGTTTCAACCATAATGCTTGTTTACTAATATTGTAAAGTAAACAACTTTCATGTGCGTGTGGCTGAGTTCTTAGTTTGTCTTGTCCTGGTCAGAGAGTGCAGTATTAAGCCATTCTGAGCTGAATAAGCCTCAAAACGCTGGGAAAACCGCTTATTCACACTCTGAGATTGCATACAGTGCACAAAAGAGGGAAAGGCTCTCCCGACAGGAAATTATGGGTTCAACCATAATGCTTGTTTACTAATATTGTAAAGTAAACAACTTTCATGTCCGTGTGGCTGAGTTCTTAGTTTGTCTTGTCCTGGTCGATAATGCAGTATTAAGCCATTCTGAGCTGAATAAGCCTCAAATCGCTGCGAAAACCGCTTATTCACACACTAAGATTGCATACAGTGCACAAAAGAGGGAAAGGCTCTCCCGACAGGAAATTATGGTTTCAACCATAATGCTTGTTTACTAATATTGTAAAGTAAACAACTTTCATGTCCGTGTGGCTGAGTTCTTAGTTTGTCTTGTCCTGGTCAGAGAGTGCAGGATTAAGCCATTCTGAGCTGAATAAGCCTCAAAACGCTGGGAAAACCGCTTATTCACACTCTGAGATTGCATACAGTGCACAAAAGAGGGAAAGGCTCTCCCGACAGGAAATTATGGGTTCAACCATAATGCTTGTTTACTAATATTGTAAAGTAAACAACTTTCATGTCCGTGTGGCTGAGTTCTTAGTTTGTCTTGTCCTGGTCGATAATGCAGTATTAAGCCATTCTGAGCTGAATAAGCCTCAAATCGCTGCGAAAACCGCTTATTCACACACTAAGATTGCATACAGTGCACAAAAGAGGGAAAGGCTCTCCCGACAGGAAATTATGGGTTTCAATCATTATGCTTGTTTATTATAATAGAAATTAAGCAACTTTCATGTGCGTGTGGACTGAGTTCTTAGTTTGTCTTGTCCTGGTCAGAGAGTGCAGTATTAAGCCATTCTGAGCTGAATAAGCCTCAAATCGCTGCGACAAACCGCTTATTCACACATCTAAGATTGCATACAGTGCACAAAAGAGGGAAAGGCTCTCCCGACAGGAAATTATGGTTTCAACCATAATGCTTGTTTACTAATATTGTAAAGTAAACAACTTTCATGTCCGTGTGGCTGAGTTCTTAGTTTGTCTTGTCCTGGTCGATAATGCAGTATTAAGCCATTCTGAGCTGAATAAGCCTCAAATCGCTGCGAAAACCGCTTATTCACACACTAAGATTGCATACAGTGCACAAAAGAGGGAAAGGCTCTCCCGACAGGAAATTATGGGTTTCAATCATTATGCTTGTTTATTATAATAGAAATTAAGCAACTTTCACGTGCGTGTGACTGAGTTCTTAGTTTGTCTTGTCGTGGTCAGATAATGCAGTATTAAGCCATTCTGAGCTGAATAAGCCTCAAATCGCTGCGAAAACCGCTTATTCACACACTAAGATTGCATACAGTGCACAAAAGAGGGAAAGGCTCTCCCGACAGGAAATTATGGGTTTCAATCATTAATGCTTGTTTATTATAATAGAAATTAAGCAACTTTCATGTCCGTGTGGCTGAGTTCTTAGTTTGTCTTGTCCTGGTCAGAGAGTGCAGTATTAAGCCATTCTGAGCTGAATAAGCCTCAAATCGCTGCGAAAACCGCTTATTCACACATCTAAGATTGCATACAGTGCACAAAAGAGGGAAAGGCTCTCCCGACAGGAAATTATGGGTTTCAATCATTATGCTTGTTTATTATAATAGAAATTAAGCAACTTTCATGTCCGTGTGGCTGAGTTCTTAGTTTGTCTTGTCCTGGTCAGAGAGTGCAGTATTAAGCCATTCTGAGCTGAATAAGCCTCAAATCGCTGCGAAAACCGCTTATTCACACTCTAAGATTGCATACAGTGCACAAAAGAGGGAAAGGCTCTCCCGACAGGAAATTATGGGTTCAACCATAATGCTTGTTTACTAATATTGTAAAGTAAACAACTTTCATGTCCGTGTGGCTGAGTTCTTAGTTTGTCTTGTCCTGGTCGATAATGCAGTATTAAGCCATTCTGAGCTGAATAAGCCTCAAATCGCTGCGAAAACCGCTTATTCACACACTAAGATTGCATACAGTGCACAAAAGAGGGAAAGGCTCTCCCGACAGGAAATTATGGGTTTCAATCATTATGCTTGTTTATTATAATAGAAATTAAGCAACTTTCACGTGCGTGTGACTGAGTTCTTAGTTTGTCTTGTCCTGGTCAGAGAGTGCAGTATTAAGCCATTCTGAGCTGAATAAGCCTCAAATCGCTGCGACAACCGCTTATTCACACATTAAGATTGCATACAGTGCACAAAAGAGGGAAAGGCTCTCCCGACAGGAAATTATGGTTTCAACCATAATGCTTGTTTACTAATATTGTAAAGTAAACAACTTTCATGTCCGTGTGGCTGAGTTCTTAGTTTGTCTTGTCCTGGTCGATAATGCAGTATTAAGCCATTCTGAGCTGAATAAGCCTCAAATCGCTGCGAAAACCGCTTATTCACACACTAAGATTGCATACAGTGCACAAAAGAGGGAAAGGCTCTCCCGACAGGAAATTATGGGTTTCAATCATTATGCTTGTTTATTATAATAGAAATTAAGCAACTTTCACGTGCGTGTGACTGAGTTCTTAGTTTGTCTTGTCGTGGTCAGATAATGCAGTATTAAGCCATTCTGAGCTGAATAAGCCTCAAATCGCTGCGAAAACCGCTTATTCACACACTAAGATTGCATACAGTGCACAAAAGAGGGAAAGGCTCTCCCGACAGGAAATTATGGGTTTCAATCATTATGCTTGTTTATTATAATAGAAATTAAGCAACTTTCATGTCCGTGTGGCTGAGTTCTTAGTTTGTCTTGTCCTGGTCGATAATGCAGTATTAAGCCATTCTGAGCTGAATAAGCCTCAAATCGCTGCGAAAACCGCTTATTCACACACTAAGATTGCATACAGTGCACAAAAGAGGGAAAGGCTCTCCCGACAGGAAATTATGGGTTTCAATCATTATGCTTGTTTATTATAATAGAAATTAAGCAACTTTCACGTGCGTGTGACTGAGTTCTTAGTTTGTCTTGTCCTGGTCAGAGAGTGCAGTATTAAGCCATTCTGAGCTGAATAAGCCTCAAATCGCTGCGACAACCGCTTATTCACACATTAAGATTGCATACAGTGCACAAAAGAGGGAAAGGCTCTCCCGACAGGAAATTATGGTTTCAACCATAATGCTTGTTTACTAATATTGTAAAGTAAACAACTTTCATGTCCGTGTGGCTGAGTTCTTAGTTTGTCTTGTCCTGGTCGATAATGCAGTATTAAGCCATTCTGAGCTGAATAAGCCTCAAATCGCTGCGAAAACCGCTTATTCACACACTAAGATTGCATACAGTGCACAAAAGAGGGAAAGGCTCTCCCGACAGGAAATTATGGGTTTCAATCATTATGCTTGTTTATTATAATAGAAATTAAGCAACTTTCACGTGCGTGTGACTGAGTTCTTAGTTTGTCTTGTCGTGGTCAGATAATGCAGTATTAAGCCATTCTGAGCTGAATAAGCCTCAAATCGCTGCGAAAACCGCTTATTCACACACTAAGATTGCATACAGTGCACAAAAGAGGGAAAGGCTCTCCCGACAGGAAATTATGGGTTTCAATCATTATGCTTGTTTATTATAATAGAAATTAAGCAACTTTCATGTCCGTGTGGCTGAGTTCTTAGTTTGTCTTGTCCTGGTCGATAATGCAGTATTAAGCCATTCTGAGCTGAATAAGCCTCAAATCGCTGCGAAAACCGCTTATTCACACACTAAGATTGCATACAGTGCACAAAAGAGGGAAAGGCTCTCCCGACAGGAAATTATGGGTTTCAATCATTATGCTTGTTTATTATAATAGAAATTAAGCAACTTTCACGTGCGTGTGACTGAGTTCTTAGTTTGTCTTGTCCTGGTCAGAGAGTGCAGTATTAAGCCATTCTGAGCTGAATAAGCCTCAAATCGCTGCGACAACCGCTTATTCACACATTAAGATTGCATACAGTGCACAAAAGAGGGAAAGGCTCTCCCGACAGGAAATTATGGTTTCAACCATAATGCTTGTTTACTAATATTGTAAAGTAAACAACTTTCATGTCCGTGTGGCTGAGTTCTTAGTTTGTCTTGTCCTGGTCGATAATGCAGTATTAAGCCATTCTGAGCTGAATAAGCCTCAAATCGCTGCGAAAACCGCTTATTCACACACTAAGATTGCATACAGTGCACAAAAGAGGGAAAGGCTCTCCCGACAGGAAATTATGGGTTTCAATCATTATGCTTGTTTATTATAATAGAAATTAAGCAACTTTCACGTGCGTGTGACTGAGTTCTTAGTTTGTCTTGTCGTGGTCAGATAATGCAGTATTAAGCCATTCTGAGCTGAATAAGCCTCAAATCGCTGCGAAAACCGCTTATTCACACACTAAGATTGCATACAGTGCACAAAAGAGGGAAAGGCTCTCCCGACAGGAAATTATGGGTTTCAATCATTATGCTTGTTTATTATAATAGAAATTAAGCAACTTTCATGTCCGTGTGGCTGAGTTCTTAGTTTGTCTTGTCCTGGTCAGAGATGCAGTATTAAGCCATTCTGAGCTGAATAAGCCTCAAATCGCTGCGAAAACCGCTTATTCACACTCTAAGATTGCATACAGTGCACAAAAGAGGGAAAGGCTCTCCCGACAGGAAATTATGGGTTTCAATCATTATGCTTGTTTATTATAATAGAAATTAAGCAACTTTCATGTGTGTGGCTGAGTTCTTAGTTTGTCTTGTCCTGGTCAGAATGCAGTATTAAGCCATTCTGAGCTGAATAAGCCTCAAATCGCTGCGAAAACCGCTTATTCACACACTAAGATTGCATACAGTGCACAAAAGAGGGAAAGGCTCTCCCGACAGGAAATTATGGGTTCAACCATAATGCTTGTTTACTAATATTAAAGTAAACAACTTTCATGTCCGTGTGGCTGAGTTCTTAGTTTGTCTTGTCCTGGTCGATAATGCAGTATTAAGCCATTCTGAGCTGAATAAGCCTCAAATCGCTGCGAAAACCGCTTATTCACACACTAAGATTGCATACAGTGCACAAAAGAGGGAAAGGCTCTCCCGACAGGAAATTATGGGTTTCAATCATTATGCTTGTTTATTATAATAGAAATTAAGCAACTTTCACGTGCGTGTGACTGAGTTCTTAGTTTGTCTTGTCCTGGTCAGAGAGTGCAGTATTAAGCCATTCTGAGCTGAATAAGCCTCAAATCGCTGCGACAACCGCTTATTCACACATTAAGATTGCATACAGTGCACAAAAGAGGGAAAGGCTCTCCCGACAGGAAATTATGGTTTCAACCATAATGCTTGTTTACTAATATTGTAAAGTAAACAACTTTCATGTCCGTGTGGCTGAGTTCTTAGTTTGTCTTGTCCTGGTCGATAATGCAGTATTAAGCCATTCTGAGCTGAATAAGCCTCAAATCGCTGCGAAAACCGCTTATTCACACACTAAGATTGCATACAGTGCACAAAAGAGGGAAAGGCTCTCCCGACAGGAAATTATGGGTTTCAATCATTATGCTTGTTTATTATAATAGAAATTAAGCAACTTTCACGTGCGTGTGACTGAGTTCTTAGTTTGTCTTGTCGTGGTCAGATAATGCAGTATTAAGCCATTCTGAGCTGAATAAGCCTCAAATCGCTGCGAAAACCGCTTATTCACACACTAAGATTGCATACAGTGCACAAAAGAGGGAAAGGCTCTCCCGACAGGAAATTATGGGTTTCAATCATTATGCTTGTTTATTATAATAGAAATTAAGCAACTTTCATGTCCGTGTGGCTGAGTTCTTAGTTTGTCTTGTCCTGGTCAGAGAGTGCAGTATTAAGCCATTCTGAGCTGAATAAGCCTCAAATCGCTGCGAAAACCGCTTATTCACACTCTAAGATTGCATACAGTGCACAAAAGAGGGAAAGGCTCTCCCGACAGGAAATTATGGGTTCAACCATAATGCTTGTTTACTAATATTGTAAAGTAAACAACTTTCATGTCCGTGTGGCTGAGTTCTTAGTTTGTCTTGTCCTGGTCGATAATGCAGTATTAAGCCATTCTGAGCTGAATAAGCCTCAAATCGCTGCGAAAACCGCTTATTCACACACTAAGATTGCATACAGTGCACAAAAGAGGGAAAGGCTCTCCCGACAGGAAATTATGGGTTTCAATCATTATGCTTGTTTATTATAATAGAAATTAAGCAACTTTCACGTGCGTGTGACTGAGTTCTTAGTTTGTCTTGTCCTGGTCAGAGAGTGCAGTATTAAGCCATTCTGAGCTGAATAAGCCTCAAATCGCTGCGACAACCGCTTATTCACACATTAAGATTGCATACAGTGCACAAAAGAGGGAAAGGCTCTCCCGACAGGAAATTATGGTTTCAACCATAATGCTTGTTTACTAATATTGTAAAGTAAACAACTTTCATGTCCGTGTGGCTGAGTTCTTAGTTTGTCTTGTCCTGGTCGATAATGCAGTATTAAGCCATTCTGAGCTGAATAAGCCTCAAATCGCTGCGAAAACCGCTTATTCACACACTAAGATTGCATACAGTGCACAAAAGAGGGAAAGGCTCTCCCGACAGGAAAATTATGGGTTTCAATCATTATGCTTGTTTATTATAATAGAAATTAAGCAACTTTCACGTGCGTGTGACTGAGTTCTTAGTTTGTCTTGTCGTGGTCAGATAATGCAGTATTAAGCCATTCTGAGCTGAATAAGCCTCAAATCGCTGCGAAAACCGCTTTATTCACACACTAAGATTGCATACAGTGCACAAAAGAGGAAAGGCTCTCCCGACAGGAAATTAATGGGTTTCAACCATAATGCTTGTTTACTAATAATGTAAAGTAAACAACTTTCATGTCCGTGTGGCTGAGTTCTTAGTTTGTCTTGTCCTGGTCAGATAATGCAGTATTAAGCCATTCTGAGCTGAATAAGCCTCAAATCGCTGGAAACCGCTTATTCACACTACTAAGATTGCATACAGTGCACAAAAGAGGGAAAGGCTCTCCCGACAGGAAATTATGGGTTTCAATCATTAATGCTTGTTTATTAATAATTGTAAAGTAAACAACTTTCATGTGCGTGTGGCTGAGTTCTTAGTTTGTCTTGTCCTGGTCAGAAGTGCAGTATTAAGCCATTCTGAGCTGAATAAGCCTCAAATCGCTGGGAAACCGCTTTATTCACACTCTGAGATTGCATACAGTGCACAAAAGAGGGAAAGGCTCTCCCGACAGGAAATTATGGGTTCAACTCATATATGCTTGTTTACTATATTGTAAGTAACAACTTTCATGTCCGTGTGCTGAGTTCTTAGTTTGTCTTGTCCTGGTGATAATGCAGTATTAAGCCATTCTGAGCTGAATAAGCTCAAATCGTGCGAAAACCGCTTATTCACACACTAAGATTGCATACGTGCACAAAAGAGGGAAAGGCTCTCCCGACAGGAAATTATGGGTTTCAACCATAATGCTTGTTTATAATATTGTAAAGTAAACAACTTTCATGTCCGTGTGGCTGAGTTCTTAGTTTGTCTTGTCCTGGTCAGAGAATGCAGTATTAAGCCATTCTGAGCTGAATAAGCCTCAAACGCTGGGAAAACCGCTTATTCACACTCTAAGATTGCATACAGTGCACAAAAGAGGGAAAGGCTCTCCCGACAGGAAATTATGGGTTCAACCATAATGCTTGTTTACTAATATTGTAAAGTAAACAACTTTCATGTCCGTGTGGCTGAGTTCTTAGTTTGTCTTGTCCTGGTCGATAATGCAGTATTAAGCCATTCTGAGCTGAATAAGCCTCAAATCGCTGCGAAAACCGCTTATTCACACACTAAGATTGCATACAGTGCACAAAAGAGGGAAAGGCTCTCCCGACAGGAAATTATGGGTTTCAATCATTATGCTTGTTTATTATAATAGAAATTAAGCAACTTTCATGTGCGTGTGGCTGAGTTCTTAGTTTGTCTTGTCCTGGTCAGAGAGTGCAGTATTAAGCCATTCTGAGCTGAATAAGCCTCAAATCGCTGCGACAACCGCTTATTCACACATTAAGATTGGCATACAGTGCACAAAAGAGGGAAAGGCTCTCCCGACAGGAAATTATGGTTTCAACCATAATGCTTGTTTACTAATATTGTAAAGTAAACAACTTTCATGTCCGTGTGGCTGAGTTCTTAGTTTGTCTTGTCCTGGTCGATAATGCAGTATTAAGCCATTCTGAGCTGAATAAGCCTCAAATCGCTGCGAAAACCGCTTATTCACACACTAAGATTGCATACAGTGCACAAAAGAGGGAAAGGCTCTCCCGACAGGAAATTATGGGTTTCAATCATTATGCTTGTTTATTATAATAGAAATTAAGCAACTTTCACGTGCGTGTGACTGAGTTCTTAGTTTGTCTTGTCGTGGTCAGATAATGGCAGTATTAAGCCATTCTGAGCTGAATAAGCCTCAAATCGCTGCGAAAACCGCTTATTCACACCACTAAGATTGCATACAGTGCACAAAAGAGGGAAAGGCTCTCCCGACAGGAAATTATGGGTTTCAATCATTATGCTTGTTTATTATAATAGAAATTAAGCAACTTTCATGTCCGTGTGGCTGAGTTCTTAGTTTGTCTTGTCCTGGTCAGAGAGTGCAGTATTAAGCCATTCTGAGCTGAATAAGCCTCAAATCGCTGCGAAACCGCTTATTCACACTCTAAGATTGCATACAGTGCACAAAAGAGGGAAAGGCTCTCCCGACAGGAAATTATGGGTTTCAATCATTATGCTTGTTTATTATAATAGAAATTAAGCAACTTTCATGTCCGTGTGGCTGAGTTCTTAGTTTGTCTTGTCCTGGTCAGAGAGTGCAGTATATTAAGCCATTCTGAGCTGAATAAGGCCTCAAATCGCTGCGAAAACCGCTTATTCACACTCTAAGATTGCATACAGTGCACAAAAGAGGGAAAGGCCTCTCCCGACAGGAAATTATGGGTTCAACCATAATGCTTGTTTACTAATATTGTAAAGTAAACAACTTTCATGTCCGTGTGGCTGAGTTCTTAGTTTGTCTTGTCCTGGTCGATAATGCAGTATTAAGCCATTCTGAGCTGAATAAGCCTCAAATCGCTGCGAAAACCGCTTATTCACACATCTAAGATTGCATACAGTGCACAAAAGAGGGAAAGGCTCTCCCGACAGGAAATTATGGGTTTCAATCATTATGCTTGTTTATTATAATAGAAATTAAGCAACTTTCACGTGCGTGTGACTGAGTTCTTAGTTTGTCTTGTCCTGGTCAGAGAGTGCAGTATTAAGCCATTCTGAGCTGAATAAGCCTCAAATCGCTGCGACAACCGCTTATTCACACATAAGATTGCATACAGTGCACAAAAGAGGGAAAGGCTCTCCCGACAGGAAATTATGGTTTCAACCATAATGCTTGTTTACTAATATTGTAAAGTAAACAACTTTCATGTCCGTGTGGCTGAGTTCTTAGTTTGTCTTGTCCTGGTCGATAATGCAGTATTAAGCCATTCTGAGCTGAATAAGCCTCAAATCGCTGGCGAAAACCGCTTATTCACACACTAAGATTGCATACAGTGCACAAAAGAGGGAAAGGCTCTCCCGACAGGAAATTATGGGTTTCAATCATTATGCTTGTTTATTATAATAAGAAATTAAGCAACTTTCACGTGCGTGTGACTGAGTTCTTAGTTTGTCTTGTCCTGGTCAGATAATGCAGTATTAAGCCATTCTGAGCTGAAATAAGCCTCAAATCGCTGCGAAAACCGCTTATTCACACACTAAAGATTGCATACAGTGCACAAAAGAGGGAAAGGCTCTCCCGACAGGAAATTATGGTTTCAACATTATGCTTGTTTATTATAATAGAAATTAAACAACTTTCATGTCCGTGTGGCTGAGTTCTTAGTTTGTCTTGTCCTGGTCGATAATGCAGTATTAAGCCATTCTGAGCTGAATAAGCCTCAAATCGCTGCGAAAACCGCTTATTCACACACTAAGATTGCATACAGTGCACAAAAGAGGGAAAGGCTCTCCCGACAGGAAATTATGGGTTTCAATCATTATGCTTGTTTATTATAATAGAAATTAAGCAACTTTCACGTGCGTGTGGACTGAGGTTCTTAGTTTGTCTTGTCCTGGTCAGATAGAGTGCAGTATTAAGCCATTCTGAGCTGAATAAGCCTCAAATCGCTGCGACAACCGCTTATTCACACATCTAAGATTGCATACAGTGCACAAAAGAGGGAAAGGCTCTCCCGACAGAAATTATGGGTTTCAACCATAATGCTTGTTTACTAATATTGTAAAGTAAACAACTTTCATGTCCGTGTGGCTGAGTTCTTAGTTTGTCTTGTTCCTGGTCGATAATGCAGTATTAAGCCATTCTGAGCTGAATAAGCCTCAAATCGCTGCGAAAACCGCTTATTCACACACTAAGATTGCATACAGTGCACAAAAGAGGGAAAGGCTCTCACCGACAGGAAATTATGGGTTTCAATCATTATGCTTGTTTATCTATAATAGAAATTAAGCAACTTTCATCGTGCGTGTGGCTGAGTTCTTAGTTTGTCTTGTCCTGGTCAGATAATGCAGTATTAAGCCATTCTGAGCTGAATAAGCCTCAAATCGCTGCGAAAACCGCTTATTCACACACTAAGATTGCATACAGTGCACAAAAGAGGGAAAGGCTCTCCCGACAGGAAATTATGGGTTTCAATCATATGCTTGTTTATTATAATAGAAATTAAGCAACTTTCATGTCCGTGTGGCTGAGTTCTTAGTTTGTCTTGTCCTGGTCGATAATGCAGTATTAAGCCATTCTGAGCTGAATAAGCCTCAAATCGCTGCGAAAACCGCTTATTTCACACACTAAGATTGCATACAGTGCACAAAAGAGGGAAAGGCTCTCCCGACAGGAAATTATGGGTTTCAATCATTATGCTTGTTTATTATAATAAGAAATTAAGCAACTTTCACGTGCGTGTGACTGAGTTCTTAGTTTGTCTTGTCCTGGTCAGAGAGTGCAGTATTAAGCCATTCTGAGCTGAATAAGCCTCAAATCGCTGCGACAACCGCTTATTCACACATTAAGATTGCATACAGTGCACAAAAGAGGGAAAGGCTCTCCCGACAGGAAATTATGGTTTCAACCATAATGCTTGTTTACTAATATTGTAAAGTAAACAACTTTCATGTCCGTGTGGCTGAGTTCTTAGTTTGTCTTGTCCTGGTCGATAATGCAGTATTAAGCCATTCTGAGCTGAATAAGCCTCAAATCGCTGCGAAAACCGCTTATTCACACACTAAGATTGCATACAGTGCACAAAAGAGGGAAAGGCTCTCCCGACAGGAAATTATGGGTTTCAATCATTATGCTTGTTTATTATAATAGAAATTAAGCAACTTTCATGTCGTGTGGCTGAGTTCTTAGTTTGTCTTGTCCTGGTCAGATAATGCAGTATTAAGCCATTCTGAGCTGAATAAGCCTCAAATCGCTGCGAAAACCGCTTATTCACACACTAAGATTGCATACAGTGCACAAAAGAGGAAAGGCTCTCCCGACAGGAAATTATGGGTTTCAATCATTATGCTTGTTTATTATAATAGAAATTAAGCAACTTTCATGTCCGTGTGGCTGAGTTCTTAGTTTGTCTTGTCCTGGTCAGAATGCAGTATTAAGCCATTCTGAGCTGAATAAGCCTCAAATCGCTGCGAAAACCGCTTATTCACACACTAAGATTGCATACAGTGCACAAAAGAGGGAAAGGCTCTCCCGACAGGAAATTATGGGTTTCAATCATTATGCTTGTTTATTATATAGAAATTAAGCAACTTTCATGTCCGTGTGGCTGAGTTCTTAGTTTGTCTTGTCCTGGTCAGAGAGTGCAGTATTAAGCCATTCTGAGCTGAATAAGCCTCAAATCGCTGGCGAAAACCGCTTATTCACACCTCTAAGATTGCATACAGTGCAAAAAGAGGGAAAGGCTCTCCCGACAGGAAATTATGGTTTCAACCATAATGCTTGTTTACTAATATTGTAAGTAAACAACTTTCATGTCCGTGTGTGGCTGAGTTCTTGTTTGTCTTGTCCTGGTCGATAATGCAGTATTAAGCCATTCTGAGCTGAATAAGCCTCAAATCGCTGCGAAAACCGCTTATTCACACACTAAGATTGCATACAGTGCACAAAAGAGGGAAAGGCTCTCCCCGACAGGAATTATGGGTTTCAATCATTATGCTTGTTTATTATAATAGAACTTAAGCAACTTTCACGTGCGTGTGACTGAGTTCTTAGTTTGTCTTGTCGTGGTCAGATAGTGCAGTATTAAGCCATTCTGAGCTGAATAAGCCTCAAATCGCTGCGAAAACCGCTTATTCACACTTAAGATTGCATACAGTGCACAAAAGAGGGAAAGGCTCTCCCGACAGGAAATTATGGTTTCAACCATAATGCTTGTTTACTAATATTGTAAAGTAACAACTTTCATGTCCGTGTGGCTGAGTTCTTAGTTTGTCTTGTCCTGGTCGATAATGCAGTATTAAGCCATTCTGAGCTGAATAAGCCTCAAATCGCTGCGAAAACCGCTTATTCACACACTAAGATTGCATACAGTGCACAAAAGAGGGAAAGGCTCTCCCGACAGGAAATTATGGTTTCAATCATATGCTTGTTTTTATAATAGAAATTAACAACTTTCATGTCGTGTGGCTGAGTTCTTAGTTTGTCTTGTCCTGGTCAGATAATGCAGTATTAAGCCATTCTGAGCTGAATAAGCCTCAAATCGCTGCGAAAACCGCTTATTCACACACTAAGATTGCATACAGTGCACAAAAGAGGGAAAGGCTCTCCCGACAGGAAATTATGGGTTTCAATCATTGCTTGTTTATTATAATAGAAATTAAGCAACTTTCATGTCCGTGTGGCTGAGTTCTTAGTTTGTCTTGTCCTGGTCAGATAATGCAGTATTAAGCCATTCTGAGCTGAATAAGCCTCAAATCGCTGCGAAACCGCTTATTCACACTCTAAGATTGCATACAGTGCACAAAAGAGGGAAAGGCTCTCCCGACAGGAAATTATGGGTTTCAACCATAATGCTTGTTTACTAATATTGTAAAGTAAACAACTTTCATGTCCGTGTGGCTGAGTTCTTAGTTTGTCTTGTCCTGGTCAGATAATGCAGTATTAAGCCATTCTGAGCTGAATAAGCCTCAAATCGCTGCGAAAACCGCTTATTCACACACTAAGATTGCATACAGTGCACAAAGAGGGAAAGGCTCTCCCGACAGGAAATTATGGGTTTCAACCATATGCTTGTTTATTATAATAGAAATTAAGCAACTTTCATGTGCGTGTGGCTGAGTTCTTAGTTTGTCTTGTCCTGGTCAGATAATGCAGTATTAAGCCATTCTGAGCTGAATAAGCCTCAAATCGCTGCGAAAACCGCTTATTCACACAAAGATTGCATACAGTGCACAAAAGAGGGAAAGGCTCTCCCGACAGGAAATTATGGTTTTCAACCATAATGCTTGTTTATTAATATTGAAATAAACAACTTTCATGTCCGTGTGGCTGAGTTCTTAGTTTGTCTTGTCCTGGTCAGATAATGCAGTATTAAGCCATTCTGAGCTGAATAAGCCTCAAATCGCTGCGAAAACCGCTTATTCACACCTAAGATTGCATACAGTGCACAAAAGAGGGAAAGGCTCTCCGACAGGAAATTATGGGTTTCAACATATGCTTGTTTATTATAATAGAAATTAAACAACTTTCATGTCCGTGTGGCTGAGTTCTTAGTTTGTCTTGTCCTGGTCAGATAATGCAGTATTAAGCCATTCTGAGCTGAATAAGCCTCAAATCGCTGCGAAAACCGCTTATTCACACAGATTGCATACAGTGCACAAAGAGGGAAAGGCTCTCCGACAGGAAATTATGGTTTCAACCATAATGCTTGTTTATAATATTGAAATAAACAACTTTCATGTCCGTGTGGCTGAGTTCTTAGTTTGTCTTGTCCTGGTCAGATAATGCAGTATTAAGCCATTCTGAGCTGAATAAGCCTCAAACGCTGGAAAACCGCTTATTCACACCTAGATTGCATACAGTGCACAAAAGAGGGAAAGGCTCTCCCGACAGGAAATTATGGTTTCAACCATAATGCTTGTTTACTAATATTGTAAAGTAAACTTTCATGTCGTGTGGCTGAGTTCTTAGTTTGTCTTGTCCTGGTCAGATAATGCAGTATTAAGCCATTCTGAGCTGAATAAGCCTCAAATCGCTGCGAAAACCGCTTATTCACACACTGAGATTGCATACAGTGCACAAAGAGGGAAAGGCTCTCCCGACAGGAAATTATGGGTTTCAACCATAATGCTTGTTTATAATATTGAAATAAACAACTTTCATGTCCGTGTGGCTGAGTTCTTAGTTTGTCTTGTCCTGGTCAGATAATGCAGTATTAAGCCATTCTGAGCTGAATAAGCCTCAAATCGCTGCGAAAACCGCTTATTCACACACTAAGATTGCATACAGTGCACAAAAGAGGGAAAGGCTCTCCCGACAGGAAATTATGGTTTCAACCATAATGCTTGTTTATATATTGAAATAAACAACTTTCATGTCCGTGTGGCTGAGTTCTTAGTTTGTCTTGTCCTGTCAGATAGTGCAGTATTAAGCCATTCTGAGCTGAATAAGCCTCAAAACGCTGGGAAAACCGCTTATTCACACTCTGAGATTGCATACAGTGCACAAAAGAGGGAAAGGCTCTCCGACAGGAAATTATGGTTTCAACATAATGCTTGTTTATAATATTGTAAAGTAAACAACTTTCATGTCCGTGTGGCTGAGTTCTTAGTTTGTCTTGTCCTGGTCGATAATGCAGTATTAAGCCATTCTGAGCTGAATAAGCCTCAAATCGCTGCGAAAACCGCTTATTCACACACTAAGATTGCATACAGTGCACAAAAGAGGAAAAGGCTCTCCCGACAGGAAATTATGGTTTCAACATTATGCTTGTTTATATAATAGAAATTAAGCAACTTTCATGTGCGTGTGGCTGAGTTCTTAGTTTGTCTTGTCCTGGTCAGATAATGCAGTATTAAGCCATTCTGAGCTGAATAAGCCTCAAATCGCTGCGAAACCGCTTATTCACACATTAAGATTGCATACAGTGCACAAAAGAGGGAAAGGCTCTCCGACAGGAAATTATGGTTTCAACCATAATGCTTGTTTACTAATATTGTAAAGTAAACAACTTTCATGTCCGTGTGGCTGAGTTCTTAGTTTGTCTTGTCCTGGTCGATAATGCAGTATTAAGCCATTCTGAGCTGAATAAGCCTCAAATCGCTGCGAAAACCGCTTATTCACACACTAAGATTGCATACAGTGCACAAAAGAGGGAAAGGCTCTCCCGACAGGAAATTATGGTTTCAACATTATGCTTGTTTATTATAATAAACAACTTTCATGTCGTGTGGCTGAGTTCTTAGTTTGTCTTGTCCTGGTCAGATAATGCAGTATTAAGCCATTCTGAGCTGAATAAGCCTCAAATCGCTGCGAAAACCGCTTATTCACACACTAAGATTGCATACAGTGCACAAAAGAGGGGGCTCTCCCGACAGGAAATTATGGGTTTCAATCATTATGCTTGTTTATTATAATAGAAATTAAGCAACTTTCATGTCCGTGTGGCTGAGTTCTTAGTTTGTCTTGTCCTGGTCAGATAGTGCAGTATTAAGCCATTCTGAGCTGAATAAGCCTCAAATCGCTGGGAAAACCCTTATTCACACTCTAAGATTGCATACAGTGCACAAAGAGGGAAAGGCTCTCCCGACAGGAAATTATGGGTTTCAACATATGCTTGTTTATTATAATAGAAATTAAGCAACTTTCATGTCCGTGTGGCTGAGTTCTTAGTTTGTCTTGTCCTGGTCAGATAATGCAGTATTAAGCCATTCTGAGCTGAATAAGCCTCAAATCGCTGCGAAAAGCTTATTCACACTTAAGATTGCATACAGTGCACAAAAGAGGGAAAGGCTCTCCCGACAGGAAATTATGGGTTTCAACCATAATGCTTGTTTATAATATTGTAAAGTAAACAACTTTCATGTCCGTGTGGCTGAGTTCTTAGTTTGTCTTGTCCTGGTCGATAATGCAGTATTAAGCCATTCTGAGCTGAATAAGCCTCAAATCGCTGCGAAAACCGCTTATTCACACACTAAGATTGCATACAGTGCACAAAAGAGGGAAAGGCTCTCCCGACAGGAAATTATGGGTTTCAATCATTATGCTTGTTTATTATAATAGAAATTAAGCAACTTTCATGTGCGTGTGGCTGAGTTCTTAGTTTGTCTTGTCCTGGTCAGATGCAGTATTAAGCCATTCTGAGCTGAATAAGCCTCAAATCGCTGCGAAACCGCTTATTCACACTTAAGATTGCATACAGTGCACAAAAGAGGGAAAGGCTCTCCCGACAGGAAATTATGGTTTCAACCATAATGCTTGTTTATAATATTGTAAAGTAAACAACTTTCATCCGTGTGGCTGAGTTCTTAGTTTGTCTTGTCCTGGTCAGATAATGCAGTATTAAGCCATTCTGAGCTGAATAAGCCTCAAATCGCTGGAAAACCGCTTATTCACACACTAAGATTGCATACAGTGCACAAAAGAGGGAAAGGCTCTCCGACAGGAAATTATGGTTTCAACATATGCTTGTTTATTATAATAGAAATTAAGCAACTTTCAAGTTCTTAGTTTGTCTTGTCCTGGTCAGATAATGCAGTATTAAGCCATTCTGAGCTGAATAAGCCTCAAATCGCTGCGAAAACCGCTTATTCACACACTAAGATTGCATACAGTGCACAAAAGAGGGAAAGGCTCTCCCGACAGGAAATTATGGGTTTCAACCATAATGCTTGTTTATTATAATAGAAATTAAGCAACTTTCATGTCCGTGTGGCTGAGTTCTTAGTTTGTCTTGTCCTGGTCAGATAATGCAGTATTAAGCCATTCTGAGCTGAATAAGCCTCAAATCGCTGCGAAAACCGCTTATTCACACACTAAGATTGCATACAGTGCACAAAAGAGGGAAAGGCTCTCCCGACAGGAAATTATGGTTTTCAACATTATGCTTGTTTATTATAATAGAAATAAGCAACTTTCCGTGTGGCTGAGTTCTTAGTTTGTCTTGTCCTGGTCAGATAATGCAGTATTAAGCCATTCTGAGCTGAATAAGCCTCAAATCGCTGGAAAACCGCTTATTCACACATTAAGATTGCATACAGTGCACAAAAGAGGGAAAGGCTCTCCCGACAGGAAATTATGGTTTCAACCATAATGCTTGTTTATAATAGTAAAGTAACAACTTTCATGTCCGTGTGGCTGAGTTCTTAGTTTGTCTTGTCCTGGTCGATAATGCAGTATTAAGCCATTCTGAGCTGAATAAGCCTCAAATCGCTGCGAAAACCGCTTATTCACACACTAAGATTGCATACAGTGCACAAAAGAGGGAAAGGCTCTCCCGACAGGAAATTATGGGTTTCAACATTATGCTTGTTTATTATAATAGAAATTAAGCAACTTTCATGTCGTGTGGCTGAGTTCTTAGTTTGTCTTGTCCTGGTCAGATAATGCAGTATTAAGCCATTCTGAGCTGAATAAGCCTCAAATCGCTGCGAAAACCGCTTATTCACACACTAAGATTGCATACAGTGCACAAAAGAGGGAAAGGCTCTCCCGACAGGAAATTATGGGTTTCAATCATTATGCTTGTTTATTATAATAGAAATTAAGCAACTTTCATGTCCGTGTGGCTGAGTTCTTAGTTTGTCTTGTCCTGGTCAGATAATGCAGTATTAAGCCATTCTGAGCTGAATAAGCCTCAAATCGCTGCGAAAACCGCTTATTCACACACTAAGATTGCATACAGTGCACAAAAGAGGGAAAGGCTCTCCGACAGGAAATTATGGGTTTCAACATATGCTTGTTTATTATAATAGAAATTAAGCAACTTTGTGGCTGAGTTCTTAGTTTGTCTTGTCCTGGTCAGATGCAGTATTAAGCCATTCTGAGCTGAATAAGCCTCAAATCGCTGGAAACCGCTTATTCACACTTAGATTGCATACAGTGCACAAAAGAGGGAAAGGCTCTCCCGACAGGAAATTATGGTTTCAACCATAATGCTTGTTTACTATATTGTAAAGTAAACAACTTTCATGTCCGTGTGGCTGAGTTCTTAGTTTGTCTTGTCCTGGTCGATAATGCAGTATTAAGCCATTCTGAGCTGAATAAGCCTCAAATCGCTGCGAAAACCGCTTATTCACACACTAAGATTGCATACAGTGCACAAAAGAGGGAAAGGCTCTCCCGACAGGAAATTATGGGTTTCAATCATTATGCTTGTTTATTATAATAGAAATTAAGCAACTTTCATGTGCGTGTGGCTGAGTTCTTAGTTTGTCTTGTCCTGGTCAGATAATGCAGTATTAAGCCATTCTGAGCTGAATAAGCCTCAAATCGCTGCGAAAACCGCTTATTCACACACTAAGATTGCATACAGTGCACAAAAGAGGGAAAGGCTCTCCCGACAGGAAATTATGGGTTTCAACATTAATGCTTGTTATTATAATAGAAATTAAGCAACTTTCATGTCGTGTGGCTGAGTTCTTAGTTTGTCTTGTCCTGGTCAGATGCAGTATTAAGCCATTCTGAGCTGAATAAGCCTCAAATCGCTGCGAAAACCGCTTATTCACACACTAAGATTGCATACAGTGCACAAAAGAGGGAAAGGCTCTCCCGACAGGAAATTATGGTTTCAACCATTATGCTTGTTTATTATAATAGAAATTAAGCAACTTTCATGTCCGTGTGGCTGAGTTCTTAGTTTGTCTTGTCCTGGTCAGATGCAGTATTAAGCCATTCTGAGCTGAATAAGCCTCAAATCGCTGCGAAACCGCTTATTCACACTCTAGATTGCATACAGTGCACAAAGAGGGAAAGGCTCTCCCGACAGGAAATTATGGGTTTCAACCATAATGCTTGTTTACTAATATTGTAAAGTAAACAACTTTCATGTCCGTGTGGCTGAGTTCTTAGTTTGTCTGTCCTGGTCGATAATGCAGTATTAAGCCATTCTGAGCTGAATAAGCCTCAAATCGCTGCGAAAACCGCTTATTCACACACTAAGATTGCATACAGTGCACAAAAGAGGGAAAGGCTCTCCCGACAGGAAATTATGGGTTTCAACATTATGCTTGTTTATTATAATAGAAATTAAGCAACTTTCATGTCGTGTGGCTGAGTTCTTAGTTTGTCTTGTCCTGGTCAGATAATGCAGTATTAAGCCATTCTGAGCTGAATAAGCCTCAAATCGCTGCGAAAACCGCTTATTCACACTAAGATTGCATACAGTGCACAAAAGAGGGAAAGGCTCTCCCGACAGGAAATTATGGGTTTCAACCATAATGCTTGTTTTATATAATAAAATTAAGCAACTTTCATGTCCGTGTGGCTGAGTTCTTAGTTTGTCTTGTCCTGGTCAGATAATGCAGTATTAAGCCATTCTGAGCTGAATAAGCCTCAAATCGCTGCGAAAACCGCTTATTCACACAAGATTGCATACAGTGCACAAAAGAGGGAAAGGCTCTCCCGACAGGAAATTATGGTTTCAACCATAATGCTTGTTTATAATATTGAAATAAACAACTTTCATGTCCGTGTGGCTGAGTTCTTAGTTTGTCTTGTCCTGGTCGATAATGCAGTATTAAGCCATTCTGAGCTGAATAAGCCTCAAATCGCTGCGAAAACCGCTTATTCACACACTAAGATTGCATACAGTGCACAAAAGAGGAAAGGCTCTCCCGACAGGAAATTATGGGTTTCAATCATTATGCTTGTTTATTATAATAGAAATTAAGCAACTTTCATGTCGTGTGGCTGAGTTCTTAGTTTGTCTTGTCCTGGTCAGATAATGCAGTATTAAGCCATTCTGAGCTGAATAAGCCTCAAATCGCTGCGAAAACCGCTTATTCACACTTAAGATTGCATACAGTGCACAAAAGAGGGAAAGGCTCTCCCGACAGGAAATTATGGTTTCAACCATAATGCTTGTTTACTAATATTGTAAAGTAAACAACTTTCATGTCCGTGTGGCTGAGTTCTTAGTTTGTCTTGTCCTGGTCGATAATGCAGTATTAAGCCATTCTGAGCTGAATAAGCCTCAAATCGCTGCGAAAACCGCTTATTCACACACTAAGATTGCATACAGTGCACAAAAAGGGGAAAGGCTCTCCCGACAGGAAATTATGGGTTTCAACATTATGCTTGTTTATTATAATAGAAATTAAGCAACTTTCATGTGCGTGTGGAGTTCTTAGTTTGTCTTGTCCTGGTCAGATAATGCAGTATTAAGCCATTCTGAGCTGAATAAGCCTCAAAACGCTGGGAAAACCGCTTATTCACACGTTGCATACAGTGCACAAAAGAGGGAAAGGCTCTCCCGCAGGAAATTATGGTTTCAACCATAATGCTTGTTTATAATATTGTAAATAAACACTTTCATGTCCGTGTGGCTGAGTTCTTAGTTTGTCTTGTCCTGGTCAGATAATGCAGTATTAAGCCATTCTGAGCTGAATAAGCCTCAAAACGCTGGGAAAACCGCTTATTCACACTCTAGATTGCATACAGTGCACAAAAGAGGGAAAGGCTCTCCCGAGGAAATTATGGGTTTCAACCATAATGCTTGTTTATAATATTGAAATAAAACTTTCATGTCCGTGTGGCTGAGTTCTTAGTTTGTCTTGTCCTGGTCAGATAATGCAGTATTAAGCCATTCTGAGCTGAATAAGCCTCAAATCGCTGCGAAAACCGCTTATTCACACTAGATTGCATACAGTGCACAAAAGAGGGAAAGGCTCTCCGACAGGAAATTATGGTTTCAACCATAATGCTTGTTTATAATATTGAAATAACAACTTTCATGTCGTGTGGCTGAGTTCTTAGTTTGTCTTGTCCTGGTCAGATATGCAGTATTAAGCCATTCTGAGCTGAATAAGCCTCAAATCGCTGGAAAACCGCTTATTCACACTCTAGATTGCATACAGTGCACAAAAGAGGGAAAGGCTCTCCGACAGGAAATTATGGGTTTCAACCATAATGCTTGTTTATAATATTGAAATAAACAACTTTCATGTCCGTGTGGCTGAGTTCTTAGTTTGTCTTGTCCTGGTCGATAATGCAGTATTAAGCCATTCTGAGCTGAATAAGCCTCAAATCGCTGCGAAAACCGCTTATTCACACACTAAGATTGCATACAGTGCACAAAAGAGGGAAAGGCTCTCCCGACAGGAAATTATGGGTTTCAACATTATGCTTGTTTATTATAATAGAAATTAAGCAACTTTCATGTCGTGTGGCTGAGTTCTTAGTTTGTCTTGTCCTGGTCAGATATGCAGTATTAAGCCATTCTGAGCTGAATAAGCCTCAAATCGCTGAAACCGCTTATTCACACATAAGATTGCATACAGTGCACAAAAGAGGGAAAGGCTCTCCCGACAGGAAATTATGGTTTCAACCATAATGCTTGTTTACTAATATTGTAAAGTAAACAACTTTCATGTCCGTGTGGCTGAGTTCTTAGTTTGTCTTGTCCTGGTCGATAATGCAGTATTAAGCCATTCTGAGCTGAATAAGCCTCAAATCGCTGGAAAACCGCTTATTCACACACTAAGATTGCATACAGTGCACAAAGAGGGAAAGGCTCTCCCGACAGGAAATTATGGGTTTCAACATATGCTTGTTTATTATAATAGAAATTAAGCAACTTTCATCCGTGTGGCTGAGTTCTTAGTTTGTCTTGTCCTGGTCAGATAATGCAGTATTAAGCCATTCTGAGCTGAATAAGCCTCAAATCGCTGCGAAAACCGCTTATTCACACACTAAGATTGCATACAGTGCACAAAAGAGGGAAAGGCTCTCCGACAGGAAATTATGGGTTTCAACATTATGCTTGTTTATTATAATAGAAATAAGCAACTTTCATGTCCGTGTGGCTGAGTTCTTAGTTTGTCTTGTCCTGGTCAGATAATGCAGTATTAAGCCATTCTGAGCTGAATAAGCCTCAAATCGCTGCGAAACCGCTTATTCACACTCTAAGATTGCATACAGTGCACAAAAGAGGGAAAGGCTCTCCGACAGGAAATTATGGGTTTCAACCATAATGCTTGTTTATAAATAGAAAGTAAACAACTTTCATGTCCGTGTGGCTGAGTTCTTAGTTTGTCTTGTCCTGGTCAGATAATGCAGTATTAAGCCATTCTGAGCTGAATAAGCCTCAAATCGCTGCGAAAACCGCTTATTCACACACTAAGATTGCATACAGTGCACAAAAGAGGAAAGGCTCTCCCGACAGGAAATTATGGGTTTCAACCATATGCTTGTTTATTATAATAGAAATTAAGCAACTTTCATGTGTGTGCTGAGTTCTTAGTTTGTCTTGTCCTGGTCAGATAATGCAGTATTAAGCCATTCTGAGCTGAATAAGCCTCAAATCGCTGCGAAACCGCTTATTCACACTTAAGATTGCATACAGTGCACAAAAGAGGGAAAGGCTCTCCCGACAGGAAATTATGGTTTCAACCATAATGCTTGTTTATAATATTGTAAAGTAAACAACTTTCATGTCCGTGTGGCTGAGTTCTTAGTTTGTCTTGTCCTGGTCGATAATGCAGTATTAAGCCATTCTGAGCTGAATAAGCCTCAAATCGCTGCGAAAACCGCTTATTCACACACTAAGATTGCATACAGTGCACAAAAGAGGGAAAGCTCTCCCGACAGGAAATTATGGTTTTTCAATCATTATGCTTGTTTATTATAATAGAAATTAAGCAACTTTCATGTGCGTGTGGCTGAGTTCTTAGTTTGTCTTGTCCTGGTCAGATAATGCAGTATTAAGCCATTCTGAGCTGAATAAGCCTCAAATCGCTGGAAAAACCGCTTATTCACACACTAAGATTGCATACAGTGCACAAAAGAGGGAAAGGCTCTCCCGACAGGAAATTATGGTTTCAACCATAATGCTTGTTTATAATATTAAGTAAACAACTTTCATGTCCGTGTGGCTGAGTTCTTAGTTTGTCTTGTCCTGGTCAGATAATGCAGTATTAAGCCATTCTGAGCTGAATAAGCCTCAAAACGCTGGGAAAACCGCTTATTCACACTCTAGATTGCATACAGTGCACAAAAGAGGGAAAGGCTCTCCCGACAGGAAATTATGGTTTCAACCATAATGCTTGTTTACTAATATTGTAAAGTAAACAACTTTCATGTCCGTGTGGCTGAGTTCTTAGTTTGTCTTGTCCTGGTCGATAATGCAGTATTAAGCCATTCTGAGCTGAATAAGCCTCAAATCGCTGCGAAAACCGCTTATTCACACACTAAGATTGCATACAGTGCACAAAAGAGGGAAAGGCTCTCCCGACAGGAAATTATGGTTTCAACCATAATGCTTGTTTATAATATTGAAAGTAAACAACTTTCATGTCCGTGTGGCTGAGTTCTTAGTTTGTCTTGTCCTGGTCAGATAATGCAGTATTAAGCCATTCTGAGCTGAATAAGCCTCAAAACGCTGGGAAAACCGCTTATTCACACTCTAGATTGCATACAGGCACAAAAGAGGGAAAGGCTCTCCCGACAGGAAATTATGGTTTCAACATAATGCTTGTTTATAATATTGAAATTAAGCAACTTTCATGTCCGTGTGGCTGAGTGTTTGTCTTGTCCTGGTCGATAATGCAGTATTAAGCCATTCTGAGCTGAATAAGCCTCAAATCGCTGCGAAAACCGCTTATTCACACACTAAGATTGCATACAGTGCACAAAAGAGGGAAAGGCTCTCCCGACAGGAAATTATGGTTTCAATCATAATGCTTGTTTATTATAATAGAAATTAAGCAAACTTTCATGTGCGTGTGGCTGAGTTCTTAGTTTGTCTTGTCCTGGTCAGAGAGTGCAGTATTAAGCCATTCTGAGCTGAATAAGCCTCAAACGCTGGGAAAACCGCTTATTCACACTCTGAGATTGCATACAGTGCACAAAAGAGGGAAAGGCTCTCCCGACAGGAAATTATGGTTTCAACCATAATGCTTGTTTACTAATATTGTAAAGTAAACAACTTTCATGTCCGTGTGGCTGAGTT
>NW_026116125.1:0-12594 GCF_001640805.2 Lates calcarifer
ACAAACATTAAAATTTCACAAAGATTCATATTAGATAGGCTGCAATTTAGATTTCCACTCTCCTTTTAACAGGGTACAGCAGTTGTTCATTATGAGCTTATTTAGCGTCCAAATGCTGCGTAAGGTGCATGTTCACACACTCGACTCACTTAGAGCACCACAGCAGACAACAGGTTTCCCCTCGGCTATGATTGCTTTGAGACATTCTGAATGTAAACATGACAAATTGACATAGATTCGTGTTAGAGAGGCTGAGATTTAGATTTCCACTCTCCTTTTAACAAGGAACAGCAGTTGTTCATTCTGAGCTAATCGTGTCTGAATTCAGCTAACACTGGATCACACACACTGGTCTCACTTAGTAGAGCACCCACTGAAAGAAACAGATTTCCCTGAGCCACTGACTGATGTCATAGATTGTGAATGTTTATAAACATTACAATTTCACAGAGATTCATATTAGAGAAGTTGAAATTTAAATTTCGCCTCTCCTTTTAAGAGGGTACAGCAATTGTTTATTGTGAGCTTATTCATCGTCCAAATGCTGCGTCTGGTAGATCTTCACACACTGGCCTCACTTAGAGCACCCAAAGAAGAAAAGAGGATTCCCGCCGGCAATATTGATCCTGAGCGTGTATGACTATTGTTCTAAATGTTTACAAACATTACGCTGAATGTTTACAAACATTACGCTGAATGTTTACAAACATTATGCTGAATGTTTACAAACATTACGCTGAATGTTTACAAACATTAACATTATAGATATTGATAAACATTTGGCTGCGAATTTTACAAACATTACGCTGAATGTTTACCATTAAGAATGTTTACAAACATCTCAAACATTAAATTTCACAAAGATTCATATTAGATAGGCTGCAATTTAGATTTCCACTCTCCTTTTAACAGGGTACAGCAGTTGTTCATTATGAGCTTATTTAGCGTCCAAATGCTGCGTAAGGTGCATGTTCACACACTCGACTCACTTAGAGCACCACAGCAGACAACAGGTTTCCCCTCGGCTATGATTGCTTTGAGACATTCTGAATGTAAACATGACAAATTGACATAGATTCGTGTTAGAGAGGCTGAGATTTAGATTTCCACTCTCCTTTTAACAAGGAACAGCAGTTGTTCATTCTGAGCTAATCGTGTCTGAATTCAGCTAACACTGGATCACACACACTGGTCTCACTTAGTAGAGCACCCACTGAAAGAAACAGATTTCCCCTGAGCCACTGACTGATGTCATAGATTGTGAATGTTTATAAACATTACAATTTCACAGAGATTCATATTAGAGAAGTTGAAATTTAAATTTCGCCTCTCCTTTTAAGAGGGTACAGCAATTGTTTATTGTGAGCTTATTCATCGTCCAAATGCTGCGTCTGGTAGATCTTCACACACTGGCCTCACTTAGAGCACCCAAAGAAGAAAAGAGGATTCCCGCCGGCAATATTGATCCTGAGCGTGTATGACTATTGTTCTAAATGTTTACAAACATTACGCTGAATGTTTACAAACATTACGCTGAATGTTACAAACATTATGCTGAATGTTTACAACATTACGCTGAATGTTTACAAACATTAAATGTTTACAAACATTACGCTGAATGTTTATAAACATTATAGATATTGATAAACATTTGGCTGAATGTTTACATTACGCTGAATGTTTACAAACATTATGCTGAATGTTTACAAACATTAAAATTCACAAAGATTCATATTAGATAGGCTGCAATTTAGATTTCCACTCTCCTTTTAACAGGGTACAGCAGTTGTTCATTATGAGCTTATTTAGCGTCCAAATGCTGCGTAAGGTGCATGTTCACACACTCGACTCACTTAGAGCACCACAGCAGACAACAGGTTTCCCCTCGGCTATGATTGCTTTGAGACATTCTGAATGTAAACATGACAAATTGACATAGATTCGTGTTAGAGAGGCTGAGATTTAGATTTCCACTCTCCTTTTAACAAGGAACAGCAGTTGTTCATTCTGAGCTAATCGTGTCTGAATTCAGCTAACACTGGATCACACACACTGGTCTCACTTAGTAGAGCACCCACTGAAAGAAACAGATTTCCCCTGAGCCACTGACTGATGTCATAGATTGTGAATGTTTATAAACATTACAATTTCACAGAGATTCATATTAGAGAAGTTGAAATTTAAATTTCGCCTCTCCTTTTAAGAGGGTACAGCAATTGTTTATTGTGAGCTTATTCATCGTCCAAATGCTGCGTCTGGTAGATCTTCACACACTGGCCTCACTTAGAGCACCCAAAGAAGAAAAGAGGATTCCCGCCGGCAATATTGATCCTGAGCGTGTATGACTATTGTTCTAAATGTTTACAAAATTACGCTGAATGTTTACAAACATTACGCTGAATGTTTACAAACATTTGCTGAATGTTTACAAACATTACGCTGAATGTTTATAAACATTATAGATATTGATAAACATTTGGCTGAATGTTTACAAACATTGCTGAATGTTTACAAACATTAAATGTGCTGAATGTTTACAAACATTAACACAACATGCTGAATGTTTAGCCAAACATTTTCACAAAGATTCATATTAGATAGGCTGCAATTTAGATTTCCACTCTCCTTTTAACAGGGTACAGCAGTTGTTCATTATGAGCTTATTTAGCGTCCAAATGCTGCGTAAGGTGCATGTTCACACACTCGACTCACTTAGAGCACCACAGCAGACAACAGGTTTCCCCTCGGCTATGATTGCTTTGAGACATTCTGAATGTAAACATGACAAATTGACATAGATTCGTGTTAGAGAGGCTGAGATTTAGATTTCCACTCTCCTTTTAACAAGGAACAGCAGTTGTTCATTCTGAGCTAATCGTGTCTGAATTCAGCTAACACTGGATCACACACACTGGTCTCACTTAGTAGAGCACCACTGAAAGAAACAGATTTCCCCTGAGCCACTGACTGATGTCATAGATTGTGAATGTTTATAAACATTACAATTTCACAGAGATTCATATTAGAGAAGTTGAAATTTAAATTTCGCCTCTCCTTTTAAGAGGGTACAGCAATTGTTTATTGTGAGCTTATTCATCGTCCAAATGCTGCGTCTGGTAGATCTTCACACACTGGCCTCACTTAGAGCACCCAAAGAAGAAAAGAGGATTCCCGCCGGCAATATTGATCCTGAGCGTGTATGACTATTGTTCTAAATGTTTACAAACATTACGCTGAATGTTTACAAACATTACGCTGAATGTTTACAAACATTACTGAATGTTTACAAACATTACGCTGAATGTTTATAAACATTATAGATATTGATAAACATTTGGCTGAATGTTTACAAACATTACGCTGAATGTTTACAAACATTAAAATTTCACAAAGATTCATATTAGATAGGCTGCAATTTAGATTTCCACTCTCCTTTTAACAGGGTACAGCAGTTGTTCATTATGAGCTTATTTAGCGTCCAAATGCTGCGTAAGGTGCATGTTCACACACTCGACTCACTTAGAGCACCACAGCAGACAACAGGTTTCCCCTCGGCTATGATTGCTTTGAGACATTCTGAATGTAAACATGACAAATTGACATAGATTCGTGTTAGAGAGGCTGAGATTTAGATTTCCACTCTCCTTTTAACAAGGAACAGCAGTTGTTCATTCTGAGCTAATCGTGTCTGAATTCAGCTAACACTGGATCACACACACTGGTCTCACTTAGTAGAGCACCCACTGAAAGAAACAGATTTCCCCTGAGCCACTGACTGATGTCATAGATTGTGAATGTTTATAAACATTACAATTTCACAGAGATTCATATTAGAGAAGTTGAAATTTAAATTTCGCCTCTCCTTTTAAGAGGGTACAGCAATTGTTTATTGTGAGCTTATTCATCGTCCAAATGCTGCGTCTGGTAGATCTTCACACACTGGCCTCACTTAGAGCACCCAAAGAAGAAAAGAGGATTCCCGCCGGCAATATTGATCCTGAGCGTGTATGACTATTGTTCTAAATGTGAATGTTTACAAACATTACGCTGAATGTTTACAAACATTATGCTGAATGTTTACAAACATTGCTGAATGTTTACAAACATTACTGAATGTTTACATTACCATAATGCCAAACATTACGCTGAATGTTTATAAATGTGCCATTATAGATATTGATAAACATTAATGTTTACAAACATTATGAATGTTTACAAACATTATGCTGAATGTTTACAAACATTAAAATTTCACAAATTCATATTAGATAGGCTGCAATTTAGATTTCCACTCTCCTTTTAACAGGGTACAGCAGTTGTTCATTATGAGCTTATTTAGCGTCCAAATGCTGCGTAAGGTGCATGTTCACACACTCGACTCACTTAGAGCACCCACAGCAGACAACAGGTTTCCCTCGGCTATGATTGCTTTGAGACATTCTGAATGTAAACATGACAAATTGACATAGATTCGTGTTAGAGAGGCTGAGATTTAGATTTCCACTCTCCTTTTAACAAGGAACAGCAGTTGTTCATTCTGAGCTAATCGTGTCTGAATTCAGCTAACACTGGATCACACACACTGGTCTCACTTAGTAGAGCACCCACTGAAAGAAACAGATTTCCCCTGAGCCACTGACTGATGTCATAGATTGTGAATGTTTATAAACATTACAATTTCACAGAGATTCATATTAGAGAAGTTGAAATTTAAATTTCGCCTCTCCTTTTAAGAGGGTACAGCAATTGTTTATTGTGAGCTTATTCATCGTCCAAAATGCTGCGTCTGGTAGATCTTCACACACTGGCCTCACTTAGAGCACCCAAAGAAGAAAGAGGATTCCGCCGGCAATATTGATCCTGAGCGTGTATGACTATTGTTCTAAATGTTTACAAACATTACGCTGAATGTTTACAAACATTACGCTGAATGTTTACAAACATTATGCTGAATGTTTACAAACATTAATGTACAAACATTACTGAATGTTTACAAACATTACGCTGAATGTTTATAAACATTATAGATATTGATAAACATTTGGCTGAATGTTTACAAACATTGAATGTTTACAAACATTATGCTGAATGTTTACAAACATTAAAATTTCACAAAGATTCATATTAGATAGGCTGCAATTTAGATTTCCACTCTCCTTTTAACAGGGTACAGCAGTTGTTCATTATGAGCTTATTTAGCGTCCAAATGCTGCGTAAGGTGCATGTTCACACACTCGACTCACTTAGAGCACCACAGCAGACAACAGGTTTCCCCTCGGCTATGATTGCTTTGAGACATTCTGAATGTAAACATGACAAATTGACATAGATTCGTGTTAGAGAGGCTGAGATTTAGATTTCCACTCTCCTTTTAACAAGGAACAGCAGTTGTTCATTCTGAGCTAATCGTGTCTGAATTCAGCTAACACTGGATCACACACACTGGTCTCACTTAGTAGAGCACCCACTGAAAGAAACAGATTTCCCCTGAGCCACTGACTGATGTCATAGATTGTGAATGTTTATAAACATTACAATTTCACAGAGATTCATATTAGAGAAGTTGAAATTTAAATTTCGCCTCTCCTTTTAAGAGGGTACAGCAATTGTTTATTGTGAGCTTATTCATCGTCCAAATGCTGCGTCTGGTAGATCTTCACACACTGGCCTCACTTAGAGCACCCAAAGAAGAAAAGAGGATTCCCGCCGGCAATATTGATCCTGAGCGTGTATGACTATTGTTCTAAATGTTTACAAACATTACGGTTACAAACATTACGCTGAATGTTTACAAACATTAAACAAACATTATGCTGAATGTTTACAAACATTACGCTGAATGTTTACAAACATTACGCTGAATGTTTACAAACATTACGCTGAATGTTTACAAACATTAAAAAATGTTACAAACATTAAATGTTTACAAACATTACGCTGAATGTTCATTACATAAACATTTGCTGAACATTAAACAAACATTAAACAAACATTAAAATTTCACAAAGATTCATATTAGATAGGGCAATTTAGATTTCCACTCTCCTTTTAACAGGGTACAGCAGTTGTTCATTATGAGCTTATTTAGCGTCCAAATGCTGCGTAAGGTGCATGTTCACACACTCGACTCACTTAGAGCACCACAGCAGACAACAGGTTTCCCTCGGCTATGATTGCTTTGAGACATTCTGAATGTAAACATGACAAATTGACATAGATTCGTGTTAGAGAGGCTGAGATTTAGATTTCCACTCTCCTTTAACAAGGAACAGCAGTTGTTCATTCTGAGCTAATCGTGTCTGAATTCAGCTAACACTGGATCACACACACTGGTCTCACTTAGTAGAGCACCCACTGAAAGAAACAGATTTCCCCTGAGCCACTGACTGATGTCATAGATTGTGAATGTTTATAAACATTACAATTTCACAGAGATTCATATTAGAGAAGTTGAAATTTAAATTTCGCCTCTCCTTTTAAGAGGGTACAGCAATTGTTTATTGTGAGCTTATTCATCGTCCAAATGCTGCGTCTGGTAGATCTTCACACACTGGCCTCACTTAGAGCACCCAAAGAAGAAAGAGGATTCCCGCCGGCAATATTGATCCTGAGCGTGTATGACTATTGTTCTAAATGTTTACAAACATTACGCTGATGTTTACAAACATTACGCTGAATGTTTACAAACATTAATGTTTACAAACATTATGCTGAATGTTTACAAACATTAACAGCTGAATGTTTAGCTGAATGGGGAATGTTTATTGTTTACGCTGAATGTTTATAAACATTATAGATATGATAAACATTTGGCTGAATGTTTACAAACATTTGAATGTTTACAAACATTATGCTGAATGTTTACAAACATTAAAATTTCACAAAGATTCATATTAGATAGGCTGCAATTTAGATTTCCACTCTCCTTTTAACAGGGTACAGCAGTTGTTCATTATGAGCTTATTTAGCGTCCAAATGCTGCGTAAGGTGCATGTTCACACACTCGACTCACTTAGAGCACCCACAGCAGACAACAGGTTTCCCCTCGGCTATGATTGCTTTTGAGACATTCTGAATGTAAACATGACAAATTGACATAGATTCGTGTTAGAGAGGCTGAGATTTAGATTTCCACTCTCCTTTTAACAAGGAACAGCAGTTGTTCATTCTGAGCTAATCGTGTCTGAATTCAGCTAACACTGGATCACACACACTGGTCTCACTTAGTAGAGCACCCACTGAAAGAAACAGATTTCCCCTGAGCCACTGACTGATGTCATAGATTGTGAATGTTTATAAACATTACAATTTCACAGAGATTCATATTAGAGAAGTTGAAATTTAAATTTCGCCTCTCCTTTTAAGAGGGTACAGCAATTGTTTATTGTGAGCTTATTCATCGTCCAAATGCTGCGTCTGGTAGATCTTCACACACTGGCCTCACTTAGAGCACCCAAAGAAGAAAAGAGGATTCCGCCGGCAATATTGATCCTGAGCGTGTATGACTATTGTTCTAAATGTTTACAAACATTACGCTGATGAGAATGTTTACAAACATTACGCTGAATGTTTACAACATTATGAATGTTTACAAACATTGCTGAATGTTTATAACATTTAGTTGATAAACATTTTGAATGTTACAAACATTACGCTGAATGTTTACAAACATTATGCTGAATGTTTACAAACATTAAAATTTCACAAAGATTCATATTAGATAGGCTGCAATTTAGATTTCCACTCTCCTTTTAACAGGGTACAGCAGTTGTTCATTATGAGCTTATTTAGCGTCCAAATGCTGCGTAAGGTGCATGTTCACACACTCGACTCACTTAGAGCACCCACAGCAGACAACAGGTTTCCCTCGGCTATGATTGCTTTGAGACATTCTGAATGTAAACATGACAAATTGACATAGATTCGTGTTAGAGAGGCTGAGATTTAGATTTCCACTCTCCTTTTAACAAGGAACAGCAGTTGTTCATTCTGAGCTAATCGTGTCTGAATTCAGCTAACACTGGATCACACACACTGGTCTCACTTAGTAGAGCACCACTGAAAGAAACAGATTTCCCCTGAGCCACTGACTGATGTCATAGATTGTGAATGTTTATAAACATTACAATTTCACAGAGATTCATATTAGAGAAGTTGAAATTTAAATTTCGCCTCTCCTTTTAAGAGGGTACAGCAATTGTTTATTGTGAGCTTATTCATCGTCCAAATGCTGCGTCTGGTAGATCTTCACACACTGGCCTCACTTAGAGCCCCCAAGAAGAAAGAGGATTCCCGCCGGCAATATTGATCCTGAGCGTGTATGACTATTGTTCTAAATGTTTACAAACATTACGCTGAATGGCTGAATGTTACAAACATTATGCTGAATGTTTACAAACATTATGAATGTTTACAAACATTATGCTGAATGTTTACAAACATTACGCATGATAAACATTTGGCTGAATGTTTACAAACATTACGCTGAATGTTTACAAACATTATGCTGAATGTTACAAACATTAAAATTTCACAAAGATTCATATTAGATAGGCTGCAATTTAGATTTCCACTCTCCTTTTAACAGGGTACAGCAGTTGTTCATTATGAGCTTATTTAGCGTCCAAATGCTGCGTAAGGTGCATGTTCACACACTCGACTCACTTAGAGCACCCACAGCAGACAACAGGTTTCCCCTCGGCTATGATTGCTTTGAGACATTCTGAATGTAAACATGACAAATTGACATAGATTCGTGTTAGAGAGGCTGAGATTTAGATTTCCACTCTCCTTTTAACAAGGAACAGCAGTTGTTCATTCTGAGCTAATCGTGTCTGAATTCAGCTAACACTGGATCACACACACTGGTCTCACTTAGTAGAGCACCCACTGAAAGAAACAGATTTCCCCTGAGCCACTGACTGATGTCATAGATTGTGAATGTTTATAAACATTACAATTTCACAGAGATTCATATTAGAGAAGTTGAAATTTAAATTTCGCCTCTCCAAGAGGGTACAGCAATTGTTTATTGTGAGCTTATTCATCGTCCAAATGCTGCGTCTGGTAGATCTTCACACACTGGCCTCACTTAGAGCACCCAAAGAAGAAAGAGGATTCCCGCCGGCAATATTGATCCTGAGCGTGTATGACTATTGTTCTAAATGTTACAAACATTACGGCTGAATGTTTACAAACATTATGCTGAATGTTTACAAACTGCGCTGAATGAAACAACATGAATGTTTACAAACATGAATGCAAACACAAACATTACGCTGAATGACAACGCTGAATGTTTACAAACATTTGCTGAATGTTTACAAACAATGAATGTTACAAACAATGTTCACAAAGATTCATATTAGATAGGCTGCAATTTAGATTTCCACTCTCCTTTTAACAGGGTACAGCAGTTGTTCATTATGAGCTTATTTAGCGTCCAAATGCTGCGTAAGGTGCATGTTCACACACTCGACTCACTTAGAGCACCCACAGCAGACAACAGGTTTCCCTCGGCTATGATTGCTTTGAGACATTCTGAATGTAAACATGACAAATTGACATAGATTCGTGTTAGAGAGGCTGAGATTTAGATTTCCACTCTCCTTTTAACAAGGAACAGCAGTTGTTCATTCTGAGCTAATCGTGTCTGAATTCAGCTAACACTGGATCACACACACACTGGTCTCACTTAGTAGAGCACCCACTGAAAGAAACAGATTTCCCCTGAGCCACTGACTGATGTCATAGATTGTGAATGTTTATAACATTACAATTTCACAGAGATTCATATTAGAGAAGTTGAAGAACTTTTAAGAGGGTACAGCAATTGTTTATTGTGAGCTTATTCATCGTCCAAATGCTGCGTCTGGTAGATCTTCACACACTGGCCTCACTTAGAGCCCAAAGAAGAAAAGAGGATTCCCGCCGGCAATATTGATCCTGAGCGTGTATGACTATTGTTCTAAATGTTTACAACATTACGCTGAATGTTTACAAACATTATGCTGAATGTTTACAAACAATGACACAACCTGAATGTTTACAAACATTACGCTGAATGTTTATAAACGCTGAATGTTTACAAACATTACGCTGAATGTTTATAAACATTATAGATATTGATAAACATTTGGAATGTTTACAAACATTGAATGTTTACAAACATTATGCTGAATGTTTACAAACATTAAATTTCACAAAGATTCATATTAGATAGGCTGCAATTTAGATTTCCACTCTCCTTTTAACAGGGTACAGCAGTTGTTCATTATGAGCTTATTTAGCGTCCAAATGCTGCGTAAGGTGCATGTTCACACACTCGACTCACTTAGAGCACCCACAGCAGACAACAGGTTTCCCCTCGGCTATGATTGCTTTGAGACATTCTGAATGTAAACATGACAAATTGACATAGATTCGTGTTAGAGAGGCTGAGATTTAGATTTCCACTCTCCTTTTAACAAGGAACAGCAGTTGTTCATTCTGAGCTAATCGTGTCTGAATTCAGCTAACACTGGATCACACACACACTGGTCTCACTTAGTAGAGCACCCACTGAAAGAAACAGATTTCCCCTGAGCCACTGACTGATGTCATAGATTGTGAATGTTTATAAACATTACAATTTCACAGAGATTCATATTAGAGAAGTTGAAATTTAAATTTCGCCTCTCCTTTTAAGAGGGTACAGCAATTGTTTATTGTGAGCTTATTCATCGTCCAAATGCTGCGTCTGGTAGATCTTCACACACTGGCCTCACTTAGAGCACCCAAAGAAGAAAAGAGGATTTCCGCCGGCAATATTGATCCTGAGCGTGTATGACTATTGTTCTAAATGTTTACAAACATTACGCTGAATGTTTACAAACATTTGCTGAATGTTTACAAACATTTATGCTGAATGTTTAAAACATTAATGTTTATAAACAACATTTTGCTGAATGTTTACAAACATTTGCTGAATGTTTACAAACTTGAATGTTTACAAACATTATGCTGAATGTTTACAAACATTAAAATTTCACAAAGATTCATATTAGATAGGCTGCAATTTAGATTTCCACTCTCCTTTTAACAGGGTACAGCAGTTGTTCATTATGAGCTTATTTAGCGTCCAAATGCTGCGTAAGGTGCATGTTCACACACTCGACTCACTTAGAGCACCCACAGCAGACAACAGGTTTCCCCTCGGCTATGATTGCTTTGAGACATTCTGAATGTAAACATGACAAATTGACATAGATTCGTGTTAGAGAGGCTGAGATTTAGATTTCCACTCTCCTTTTAACAAGGAACAGCAGTTGTTCATTCTGAGCTAATCGTGTCTGAATTCAGCTAACACTGGATCACACACACTGGTCTCACTTAGTAGAGCACCCACTGAAAGAAACAGATTTCCCCTGAGCCACTGACTGATGTCATAGATTGTGAATGTTTATAAACATTACAATTTCACAGAGATTATTAGAGAAGTTGAAATTTAAATTTCGCCTCTCCTTTTAAGAGGGTACAGCAATTGTTTATTGTGAGCTTATTCATCGTCCAAATGCTGCGTCTGGTAGATCTTCACACACTGGCCTCACTTAGAGCACCCAAAGAAGAAAGAGGATTCCCGCCGGCAATATTGATCCTGAGCGTGTATGACTATTGTTCTAATGTTACAAACATTACGCATGTTTACATTATGCTGAATGTTTACAAACATTATGCTGAATGTTTACAAACATTACGGTGAATGTTTACAAACATTATGCTGAATGTTTACAAACATTACGCTGAATGTTTATAAAACATTATAGATATTGATAAACATTTGGCTGAATGTTTACAAACATTACGCTGAATGTTTACAAACATTATGCTGAATGTTTACAAACATTAAAATTTCACAAAGATTCATATTAGATAGGCTGCAATTTAGATTTCCACTCTCCTTTTAACAGGGTACAGCAGTTGTTCATTATGAGCTTATTTAGCGTCCAAATGCTGCGTAAGGTGCATGTTCACACACTCGACTCACTTAGAGCACCCACAGCAGACAACAGGTTTCCCCTCGGCTATGATTGCTTTGAGACATTCTGAATGTAAACATGACAAATTGACATAGATTCGTGTTAGAGAGGCTGAGATTTAGATTTCCACTCTCCTTTTAACAAGGAACAGCAGTTGTTCATTCTGAGCTAATCGTGTCTGAATTCAGCTAACACTGGATCACACACACTGGTCTCACTTAGTAGAGCACCCACTGAAAGAAACAGATTTCCCCTGAGCCACTGACTGATGTCATAGATTGTGAATGTTATAAACATTACAATTTCACAGAGATTCATATTAGAGAAGTTGAAATTTAAATTTCGCCTCTCCTTTTAAGAGGGTACAGCAATTGTTTATTGTGAGCTTATTCATCGTCCAAATGCTGCGTCTGGTAGATCTTCACACACTGGCCTCACTTAGAGCACCCAAAGAAGAAAAGAGGATTCCCGCCGGCAATATTGATCCTGAGCGTGTATGACTATTGTTCTAAATGTTTACAAACATTACGCTGAATGTTTACAAACATTATGCTGAATGTTTTACAAACATTATGCT
>NW_026116126.1:0-2500 GCF_001640805.2 Lates calcarifer
CTGGAATTACCGCGGCTGCTGGCACCAGACTTGCCCTCCAATTGATCCTCGTTAAAGGATTTAAAGTGTACTCATTCCAATTACAGGGCCTCGAAAGAGTCCTGTATTGTTATTTTTCGTCACTACCTCCCCGAGTCGGGAGTGGGTAATTTGCGCGCCTGCTGCCTTCCTTGGATGTGGTAGCCGTTTCTCAGGCTCCCTCTCCGGAATCGAACCCTGATTCCCCGTTACCCGTGGTCACCATGTAGGCACAGAAAGTACCATCGAAAGTTGATAGGGCAGACATTCGAATGAGACGTCGCCGCCACGAGGGCCAGCGATCGGCTCGAGGTTATCTAGAGTCACCAAAGCGGCCGGGGCACCCCGAGAGGCACCCCGCATGGGTTTTGGGTCTGATAAATGCACGCATCCCCGGAGGTCAGCGCTCGTTGGCATGTATTAGCTCTAGAATTGCCACAGTTATCCAAGTAACGTGAGAGCGATCAAAGGAACCATAACTGATTTAATGAGCCATTCGCAGTTTCACTGTACCGGCCGTGTGTACTTAGACTTGCATGGCTTAATCTTTGAGACAAGCATATGCTACTGGCAGGATCAACCAGGTAGCCCCCCCTCGGATGCGGGGCAGACACGGAGGGCCGGCGCGGGCCGCCCGCCCGCCTCCGTGCTCTCCAACGGTGCGGTGGCCTCCCGGGGCCGCCTGGAAGGCGGCTCCCGGCGGAGGACCGAAGCATCGTTTGCCGGGGGCTGAGACCCCCTTCTCTCTTGGTTCGAGAGGCTGTCTTTGAGAAACGCTGTGCTCTCCGGAGGCCGCGGCGCAACTTAGCGGGGGGAGGGTTATGCCGGCATAACCCACGACACAGCGCCGGGCTCCGTCGTAGGACGGCTGAGGCAGACGGGGCGTCTCGGTCTCGCTACAGATCATTCGAACCCAGGGGAAGTGCGTGGGGCTGCTAACCACCGCGCACGGACCCACCCGGGGACATAGAGGCCGGCCCGCAGGCCGGAGGAACCGTCCGCCCGAACACCGGCAACGAGGCCGGCCGGCGGGGGCCCTCCGATGGCGAGCCACGGATGCCAATCGGTCAGGCAGAGAACCGCAGTTTGGAGGGGACAACCGGGCAACAGAAGGCCGTTCTGAGCTTCACTCGGGGCGGGCAACAATCCCCGGGCATGTCCGGGGCTCAGCTCTGGAGGCCTGTGTTTCCGAAAACTGGGTTTCTGAAATCGTGCGGAAACTTTTCTGTAAACCCGGGGTACGGGAGGGCGCACAGGAGAAGGGGGATTACCACTTCTTCCCTTCCGAGCGTTAGTATGTTCCCCTTCTCCCTGTGCTCACACTTAGTCTCTGGAGAGAGCATAGGGGAGAAGGGGAGCATACTATCGCTCGGAAGGGAAGAAGGGGAAATCTCCCCTTCTCCCTGTGCTCACACTTAGTCTCTGGAGAGAGCACAGGGGAGAAGGGGAGCATACTATCGCTCGGAAGGGAAGAAGGGGAAATCTCCCCTTCTCCCTGTGCTCACACTTAGTCTCTGGAGAGAGCACAGGGGAGAAGGGGAGCATACTATCGCTCGGAAGGGAAGAAGGGGAAATCTCCCCTTCTCCCTGTGCTCACACTTAGTCTCTGGAGAGAGCACAGGGGAGAAGGGGAGCATACTATCGCTCGGAAGGGAAGAAGGGAAATCTCCCCTTCTCCCTGTGCTCACACTTAGTCTCTGGAGAGAGCACAGGGGAGAAGGGGAGCATACTATCGCTCGGAAGGGAAGAAGGGGAAATCTCCCCTTCTCCCTGTGCTCACACTTAGTCTCTGGAGAGAGCACAGGGGAGAAGGGGAGCATACTATCGCTCGGAAGGGAAGAAGGGGAAATCTCCCCTTCTCCCTGTGCTCACACTTAGTCTCTGGAGAGAGCACAGGGGAGAAGGGGAGCATACTATCGCTCGGAAGGGAAGAAGGGGAAATCTCCCCTTCTCCCTGTGCTCACACTTAGTCTCTGGAGAGAGCACAGGGGAGAAGGGGAGCATACTATCGCTCGGAAGGGAAGAAGGGGAAATCTCCCCTTCTACCTGTGCTCACACTTAGTCTCTGGAGAGGGGGGGCATCCCAGGAGGAGGCCCTGGACCCCAGGTGGCTCCCTGGGGCCCGTCCCTGGGCTCCAAGCCCCAGTCCCGACCCGGGGGCCCCTCCCGGGTATCCAAGCCCCCAGACCCGACCCCGGGAACCCCTCCCTGGGCTCCAAGCCCCCAGACCCGACCCCGGGAACCCCTCCCTGGGCTCCAAGCCCCCAGTCCCGACCCGGGGGGCCCCTCCCGGGTATCCAAGCCCCCAGTCCCGACCCCGGGAACCCCTCCCTGGGCTCCAAGCCCCCAGTCCCGACCCCGGGGGCCCCTCCCGGGAATCCAAGCCCCCAGACCCGACCCGGGGGCCCCTCCCGGGAATCCAAGCCCCCAGACCCGACCCCTGGGCTCCAAGCCTCCACACCTGGCCTGTGGTAGACCCAGG